>NC_074679.1:1851206-1860739 GCF_029448725.1 Salvelinus fontinalis
TATCTACTGAGGAGGGGGGGGGGGTATGTGGTGATCTATCTACTGAGGAGGGGGGGGGGTATGTGGTGATCTATCTACTGAGGAGGGGGGGGGGTATGTGGTGATCTATCTACTGAGGAGGGGGGGGGTATGTGGTGATCTATCTACTGAGGAGGGGGGGGGGGTATGTGGTGATCTATCTACTGAGGAGGGGGGGGGGGTATGTGGTGATCTATCTACTGAGGAGGGGGGGGGGTATGTGGTGATCTATCTACTGAGGAGGGGGGGGGGTATGTGGTGATCTATCTACTGAGGAGGGGGGGGGGTATGTGGTGATCTATCTACTGAGGAGGGGGGGGGGGTATGTGGTGATCTATCTACTGAGGAGGGGGGGGGGGTATGTGGTGATCTATCTACTGAGGAGGGGGGGGGGTATGTGGTGATCTATCTACTGAGGAGGGGGGGGGGGTATGTGGTGATCTATCTACTGAGGAGGGGGGGGGGGTATGTGGTGATCTATCTACTGAGGAGGGGGGGGGGGTATGTGGTGATCTATCTACTGAGGAGGGGGGGGGGGTATGTGGTGATCTATCTACTGAGGAGGGGGGGGGGGTATGTGGTGATCTATCTACTGAGGAGGGGGGGGGGTATGTGGTGATCTATCTACTGAGGAGGGGGGGGGGGTATGTGGTGATCTATCTACTGAGGAGGGGGGGGGGGTATGTGGTGATCTATCTACTGAGGAGGGGGGGGGGGTATGTGGTGATCTATCTACTGAGGAGGGGGGGGGGTATGTGGTGATCTATCTACTGAGGAGGGGGGGGGGGTATGTGGTGATCTATCTACTGAGGAGGGGGGGGGGTATGTGGTGATCTATCTACTGAGGAGGGGGGGGGGGTATGTGGTGATCTATCTACTGAGGAGGGGGGGGGGGTATGTGGTGATCTATCTACTGAGGAGGGGGGGGGGTATGTGGTGATCTATCTACTGAGGAGGGGGGGGGGGTATGTGGTGATCTATCTACTGAGGAGGGGGGGGGGGTATGTGGTGATCTATCTACTGAGGAGGGGGGGGGGGTATGTGGTGATCTATCTACTGAGGAGGGGGGGGGGGTATGTGGTGATCTATCTACTGAGGAGGGGGGGGGGGTATGTGGTGATCTATCTACTGAGGAGGGGGGGGGGGTATGTGGTGATCTATCTACTGAGGAGGGGGGGGGGTATGTGGTGATCTATCTACTGAGGAGGGGGGGGGGGTATGTGGTGATCTATCTACTGAGGAGGGGGGGGGGGTATGTGGTGATCTATCTACTGAGGAGGGGGGGGGGTATGTGGTGATCTATCTACTGAGGAGGGGGGGGGTATGTGGTGATCTATCTACTGAGGAGGGGGGGGGGGTATGTGGTGATCTATCTACTGAGGAGGGGGGGGGGGTATGTGGTGATCTATCTACTGAGGAGGGGGGGGGGGTATGTGGTGATCTATCTACTGAGGAGGGGGGGGGGGTATGTGGTGATCTATCTACTGAGGAGGGGGGGGGGGTATGTGGTGATCTATCTACTGAGGAGGGGGGGGGGGTATGTGGTGATCTATCTACTGAGGAGGGGGGGGGGGTATGTGGTGATCTATCTACTGAGGAGGGGGGGGGGGTATGTGGTGATCTATCTACTGAGGAGGGGGGGGGGTATGTGGTGATCTATCTACTGAGGAGGGGGGGGGGGTATGTGGTGATCTATCTACTGAGGAGGGGGGGGGGGTATGTGGTGATCTATCTACTGAGGAGGGGGGGGGGGTATGTGGTGATCTATCTACTGAGGAGGGGGGGGGGGTATGTGGTGATCTATCTACTGAGGAGGGGGGGGGGTATGTGGTGATCTATCTACTGAGGAGGGGGGGGGGTATGTGGTGATCTATCTACTGAGGAGGGGGGGGGGGTATGTGGTGATCTATCTACTGAGGAGGGGGGGGGGTATGTGGTGATCTATCTACTGAGGAGGGGGGGGGGGTATGTGGTGATCTATCTACTGAGGAGGGGGGGGGGGTATGTGGTGATCTATCTACTGAGGAGGGGGGGGGGGTATGTGGTGATCTATCTACTGAGGAGGGGGGGGGGTATGTGGTGATCTATCTACTGAGGAGGGGGGGGGGGTATGTGGTGATCTATCTACTGAGGAGGGGGGGGGGTATGTGGTGATCTATCTACTGAGGAGGGGGGGGGGGTATGTGGTGATCTATCTACTGAGGAGGGGGGGGGGGTATGTGGTGATCTATCTACTGAGGAGGGGGGGGGGGTATGTGGTGATCTATCTACTGAGGAGGGGGGGGGGGTATGTGGTGATCTATCTACTGAGGAGGGGGGGGGGGTATGTGGTGATCTATCTACTGAGGAGGGGGGGGGGGTATGTGGTGATCTATCTACTGAGGAGGGGGGGGGGTATGTGGTGATCTATCTACTGAGGAGGGGGGGGGGGTATGTGGTGATCTATCTACTGAGGAGGGGGGGGGGGTATGTGGTGATCTATCTACTGAGGAGGGGGGGGGGGTATGTGGTGATCTATCTACTGAGGAGGGGGGGGGGGTATGTGGTGATCTATCTACTGAGGAGGGGGGTATGTGGTGATCTATCTACTGAGGAGGGGGGGGGGGTATGTGGTGATCTATCTACTGAGGAGGGGGGGGGGGTATGTGGTGATCTATCTACTGAGGAGGGGGGGGGGGTATGTGGTGATCTATCTACTGAGGAGGGGGGGGGGTATGTGGTGATCTATCTACTGAGGAGGGGGGGGGGGTATGTGGTGATCTATCTACTGAGGAGGGGGGGGGGGTATGTGGTGATCTATCTACTGAGGAGGGGGGGGGGTATGTGGTGATCTATCTACTGAGGAGGGGGGGGGGTATGTGGTGATCTATCTACTGAGGAGGGGGGGGGGGTATGTGGTGATCTATCTACTGAGGAGGGGGGGGGGGTATGTGGTGATCTATCTACTGAGGAGGGGGGGGGGGTATGTGGTGATCTATCTACTGAGGAGGGGGGGGGGGTATGTGGTGATCTATCTACTGAGGAGGGGGGGGGGGTATGTGGTGATCTATCTACTGAGGAGGGGGGGGGGTATGTGGTGATCTATCTACTGAGGAGGGGGGGGGGGTATGTGGTGATCTATCTACTGAGGAGGGGGGGGGGGTATGTGGTGATCTATCTACTGAGGAGGGGGGGGGGGTATGTGGTGATCTATCTACTGAGGAGGGGGGGGGGTATGTGGTGATCTATCTACTGAGGAGGGGGGGGGGGTATGTGGTGATCTATCTACTGAGGAGGGGGGGGGGTATGTGGTGATCTATCTACTGAGGAGGGGGGGGGGGTATGTGGTGATCTATCTACTGAGGAGGGGGGGGGGGTATGTGGTGATCTATCTACTGAGGAGGGGGGGGGGGTATGTGGTGATCTATCTACTGAGGAGGGGGGGGGGGTATGTGGTGATCTATCTACTGAGGAGGGGGGGGGGTATGTGGTGATCTATCTACTGAGGAGGGGGGGGGGTATGTGGTGATCTATCTACTGAGGAGGGGGGGGGGGTATGTGGTGATCTATCTACTGAGGAGGGGGGGGGGGTATGTGGTGATCTATCTACTGAGGAGGGGGGGGGGGTATGTGGTGATCTATCTACTGAGGAGGGGGGGGGGGTATGTGGTGATCTATCTACTGAGGAGGGGGGGGGGGTATGTGGTGATCTATCTACTGAGGAGGGGGGGGGGGTATGTGGTGATCTATCTACTGAGGAGGGGGGGGGGGTATGTGGTGATCTATCTACTGAGGAGGGGGGGGGGTATGTGGTGATCTATCTACTGAGGAGGGGGGGGGGGTATGTGGTGATCTATCTACTGAGGAGGGGGGGGGGTATGTGGTGATCTATCTACTGAGGAGGGGGGGGGGTATGTGGTGATCTATCTACTGAGGAGGGGGGGGGGGTATGTGGTGATCTATCTACTGAGGAGGGGGGGGGGTATGTGGTGATCTATCTACTGAGGAGGGGGGGGGGTATGTGGTGATCTATCTACTGAGGAGGGGGGGGGGGTATGTGGTGATCTATCTACTGAGGAGGGGGGGGGGGTATGTGGTGATCTATCTACTGAGGAGGGGGGGGGGTATGTGGTGATCTATCTACTGAGGAGGGGGGGGGGGTATGTGGTGATCTATCTACTGAGGAGGGGGGGGGGGTATGTGGTGATCTATCTACTGAGGAGGGGGGGGGGGTATGTGGTGATCTATCTACTGAGGAGGGGGGGGGGGTATGTGGTGATCTATCTACTGAGGAGGGGGGGGGGGTATGTGGTGATCTATCTACTGAGGAGGGGGGGGGGTATGTGGTGATCTATCTACTGAGGAGGGGGGGGGGGTATGTGGTGATCTATCTACTGAGGAGGGGGGGGGGGTATGTGGTGATCTATCTACTGAGGAGGGGGGGGGGGTATGTGGTGATCTATCTACTGAGGAGGGGGGGGGGTATGTGGTGATCTATCTACTGAGGAGGGGGGGGGGGTATGTGGTGATCTATCTACTGAGGAGGGGGGGGGGTATGTGGTGATCTATCTACTGAGGAGGGGGGGGGGGTATGTGGTGATCTATCTACTGAGGAGGGGGGGGGGTATGTGGTGATCTATCTACTGAGGAGGGGGGGGGGGTATGTGGTGATCTATCTACTGAGGAGGGGGGGGGGTATGTGGTGATCTATCTACTGAGGAGGGGGGGGGGGTATGTGGTGATCTATCTACTGAGGAGGGGGGGGGGGTATGTGGTGATCTATCTACTGAGGAGGGGGGGGGGTATGTGGTGATCTATCTACTGAGGAGGGGGGGGGGGTATGTGGTGATCTATCTACTGAGGAGGGGGGGGGGGTATGTGGTGATCTATCTACTGAGGAGGGGGGGGGGTATGTGGTGATCTATCTACTGAGGAGGGGGGGGGGGTATGTGGTGATCTATCTACTGAGGAGGGGGGGGGGGTATGTGGTGATCTATCTACTGAGGAGGGGGGGGGGGTATGTGGTGATCTATCTACTGAGGAGGGGGGGGGGTATGTGGTGATCTATCTACTGAGGAGGGGGGGGGGGTATGTGGTGATCTATCTACTGAGGAGGGGGGGGGGGTATGTGGTGATCTATCTACTGAGGAGGGGGGGGGGGTATGTGGTGATCTATCTACTGAGGAGGGGGGGGGGGTATGTGGTGATCTATCTACTGAGGAGGGGGGGGGGGTATGTGGTGATCTATCTACTGAGGAGGGGGGGGGGGTATGTGGTGATCTATCTACTGAGGAGGGGGGGGGGTATGTGGTGATCTATCTACTGAGGAGGGGGGGGGGGTATGTGGTGATCTATCTACTGAGGAGGGGGGGGGGTATGTGGTGATCTATCTACTGAGGAGGGGGGGGGGTATGTGGTGATCTATCTACTGAGGAGGGGGGGGGGGTATGTGGTGATCTATCTACTGAGGAGGGGGGGGGGTATGTGGTGATCTATCTACTGAGGAGGGGGGGGGGGTATGTGGTGATCTATCTACTGAGGAGGGGGGGGGGGTATGTGGTGATCTATCTACTGAGGAGGGGGGGGGGTATGTGGTGATCTATCTACTGAGGAGGGGGGGGGGGTATGTGGTGATCTATCTACTGAGGAGGGGGGGGGGGTATGTGGTGATCTATCTACTGAGGAGGGGGGGGGGGTATGTGGTGATCTATCTACTGAGGAGGGGGGGGGGTATGTGGTGATCTATCTACTGAGGAGGGGGGGGGGGTATGTGGTGATCTATCTACTGAGGAGGGGGGGGGGTATGTGGTGATCTATCTACTGAGGAGGGGGGGGGGGTATGTGGTGATCTATCTACTGAGGAGGGGGGGGGGTATGTGGTGATCTATCTACTGAGGAGGGGGGGGGGGTATGTGGTGATCTATCTACTGAGGAGGGGGGGGGGGTATGTGGTGATCTATCTACTGAGGAGGGGGGGGGGGTATGTGGTGATCTATCTACTGAGGAGGGGGGGGGGTATGTGGTGATCTATCTACTGAGGAGGGGGGGGGGGTATGTGGTGATCTATCTACTGAGGAGGGGGGGGGGTATGTGGTGATCTATCTACTGAGGAGGGGGGGGGGGTATGTGGTGATCTATCTACTGAGGAGGGGGGGGGGGTATGTGGTGATCTATCTACTGAGGAGGGGGGGGGGGTATGTGGTGATCTATCTACTGAGGAGGGGGGGGGGTATGTGGTGATCTATCTACTGAGGAGGGGGGGGGGGTATGTGGTGATCTATCTACTGAGGAGGGGGGGGGGTATGTGGTGATCTATCTACTGAGGAGGGGGGGGGGGTATGTGGTGATCTATCTACTGAGGAGGGGGGGGGGGTATGTGGTGATCTATCTAGTGAGGAGGGGGGGGGTATGTGGTGATCTATCTACTGAGGAGGGGGGGGGGGTATGTGGTGATCTATCTACTGAGGAGGGGGGGGGGGTATGTGGTGATCTATCTACTGAGGAGGGGGGGGGGTATGTGGTGATCTATCTACTGAGGAGGGGGGGGGGGTATGTGGTGATCTATCTACTGAGGAGGGGGGGGGGGTATGTGGTGATCTATCTACTGAGGAGGGGGGGGGGGTATGTGGTGATCTATCTACTGAGGAGGGGGGGGGGGTATGTGGTGATCTATCTACTGAGGAGGGGGGGGGGTATGTGGTGATCTATCTACTGAGGAGGGGGGGGGGTATGTGGTGATCTATCTACTGAGGAGGGGGGGGGGGTATGTGGTGATCTATCTACTGAGGAGGGGGGGGGGTATGTGGTGATCTATCTACTGAGGAGGGGGGGGGGGTATGTGGTGATCTATCTACTGAGGAGGGGGGGGGGGTATGTGGTGATCTATCTACTGAGGAGGGGGGGGGGGTATGTGGTGATCTATCTACTGAGGAGGGGGGGGGGGTATGTGGTGATCTATCTACTGAGGAGGGGGGGGGGGTATGTGGTGATCTATCTACTGAGGAGGGGGGGGGGGTATGTGGTGATCTATCTACTGAGGAGGGGGGGGGGGTATGTGGTGATCTATCTACTGAGGAGGGGGGGGGGTATGTGGTGATCTATCTACTGAGGAGGGGGGGGGGGTATGTGGTGATCTATCTACTGAGGAGGGGGGGGGGGTATGTGGTGATCTATCTACTGAGGAGGGGGGGGGGGTATGTGGTGATCTATCTACTGAGGAGGGGGGGGGGTATGTGGTGATCTATCTACTGAGGAGGGGGGGGGGTATGTGGTGATCTATCTACTGAGGAGGGGGGGGGGTATGTGGTGATCTATCTACTGAGGAGGGGGGGGGGGTATGTGGTGATCTATCTACTGAGGAGGGGGGGGGGGTATGTGGTGATCTATCTACTGAGGAGGGGGGGGGGGTATGTGGTGATCTATCTACTGAGGAGGGGGGGGGGGTATGTGGTGATCTATCTACTGAGGAGGGGGGGGGGGTATGTGGTGATCTATCTACTGAGGAGGGGGGGGGGTATGTGGTGATCTATCTACTGAGGAGGGGGGGGGGGTATGTGGTGATCTATCTACTGAGGAGGGGGGGGGGGTATGTGGTGATCTATCTACTGAGGAGGGGGGGGGGGTATGTGGTGATCTATCTACTGAGGAGGGGGGGGGGTATGTGGTGATCTATCTACTGAGGAGGGGGGGGGGTATGTGGTGATCTATCTACTGAGGAGGGGGGGGGGGTATGTGGTGATCTATCTACTGAGGAGGGGGGGGGGTATGTGGTGATCTATCTACTGAGGAGGGGGGGGGGGTATGTGGTGATCTATCTACTGAGGAGGGGGGGGGGGTATGTGGTGATCTATCTACTGAGGAGGGGGGGGGGTATGTGGTGATCTATCTACTGAGGAGGGGGGGGGGGTATGTGGTGATCTATCTACTGAGGAGGGGGGGGGGTATGTGGTGATCTATCTACTGAGGAGGGGGGGGGGTATGTGGTGATCTATCTACTGAGGAGGGGGGGGGGTATGTGGTGATCTATCTACTGAGGAGGGGGGGGGGGTATGTGGTGATCTATCTACTGAGGAGGGGGGGGGGGTATGTGGTGATCTATCTACTGAGGAGGGGGGGGGGGTATGTGGTGATCTATCTACTGAGGAGGGGGGGGGGTATGTGGTGATCTATCTACTGAGGAGGGGGGGGGGGTATGTGGTGATCTATCTACTGAGGAGGGGGGGGGGGTATGTGGTGATCTATCTACTGAGGAGGGGGGGGGGGTATGTGGTGATCTATCTACTGAGGAGGGGGGGGGGTATGTGGTGATCTATCTACTGAGGAGGGGGGGGGGGTATGTGGTGATCTATCTACTGAGGAGGGGGGGGGGTATGTGGTGATCTATCTACTGAGGAGGGGGGGGGGTATGTGGTGATCTATCTACTGAGGAGGGGGGGGGGGTATGTGGTGATCTATCTACTGAGGAGGGGGGGGGGGTATGTGGTGATCTATCTACTGAGGAGGGGGGGGGGGTATGTGGTGATCTATCTACTGAGGAGGGGGGGGGGGTATGTGGTGATCTATCTACTGAGGAGGGGGGGGGGTATGTGGTGATCTATCTACTGAGGAGGGGGGGGGGGTATGTGGTGATCTATCTACTGAGGAGGGGGGGGGGGTATGTGGTGATCTATCTACTGAGGAGGGGGGGGGGTATGTGGTGATCTATCTACTGAGGAGGGGGGGGGGTATGTGGTGATCTATCTACTGAGGAGGGGGGGGGGGTATGTGGTGATCTATCTACTGAGGAGGGGGGGGGGGTATGTGGTGATCTATCTACTGAGGAGGGGGGGGGGGTATGTGGTGATCTATCTACTGAGGAGGGGGGGGGGGTATGTGGTGATCTATCTACTGAGGAGGGGGGGGGGTATGTGGTGATCTATCTACTGAGGAGGGGGGGGGGGTATGTGGTGATCTATCTACTGAGGAGGGGGGGGGGGTATGTGGTGATCTATCTACTGAGGAGGGGGGGGGGGTATGTGGTGATCTATCTACTGAGGAGGGGGGGGGGTATGTGGTGATCTATCTACTGAGGAGGGGGGGGGGGTATGTGGTGATCTATCTACTGAGGAGGGGGGGGGGGTATGTGGTGATCTATCTACTGAGGAGGGGGGGGGGGTATGTGGTGATCTATCTACTGAGGAGGGGGGGGGGGTATGTGGTGATCTATCTACTGAGGAGGGGGGGGGGGTATGTGGTGATCTATCTACTGAGGAGGGGGGGGGGTATGTGGTGATCTATCTACTGAGGAGGGGGGGGGGGTATGTGGTGATCTATCTACTGAGGAGGGGGGGGGGGTATGTGGTGATCTATCTACTGAGGAGGGGGGGGGGTATGTGGTGATCTATCTACTGAGGAGGGGGGGGGGGTATGTGGTGATCTATCTACTGAGGAGGGGGGGGGGGTATGTGGTGATCTATCTACTGAGGAGGGGGGGGGGGTATGTGGTGATCTATCTACTGAGGAGGGGGGGGGGGTATGTGGTGATCTATCTACTGAGG
>NC_074679.1:1860839-2011878 GCF_029448725.1 Salvelinus fontinalis
TATCTACTGAGGAGGGGGGGGGGGTATGTGGTGATCTATCTACTGAGGAGGGGGGGGGGGTATGTGGTGATCTATCTACTGAGGAGGGGGGGGGTATGTGGTGATCTATCTACTGAGGAGGGGGGGGGGGTATGTGGTGATCTATCTACTGAGGAGGGGGGGGGGGTATGTGGTGATCTATCTACTGAGGAGGGGGGGGGGGGTATGTGGTGATCTATCTACTGAGGAGGGGGGGGGGGTATGTGGTGATCTATCTACTGAGGGGGGGGGGGGTATGTGGTGATCTATCTACTGAGGAGGGGGGGGGGTATGTGGTGATCTATCTACTGAGGAGGGGGGGGGGTATGTGGTGATCTATCTACTGAGGAGGGGGGGGGGTATGTGGTGATCTAGCTACTGAGGAGGGGGGGGGTATGTGGTGATCTATCTACTGAGGAGGGGGGGGGGGGTATGTGGTGATCTATCTACTGAGGAGGGGGGGGGGGTATGTGGTGATCTATCTACTGAGGAGGGGGGGGGGGTATGTGGTGATCTATCTACTGAGGAGGGGGGGGGGGGTATGTGGTGATCTATCTACTGAGGAGGGGGGGGGGGTATGTGGTGATCTATCTACTGAGGAGGGGGGGGGGGTATGTGGTGATCTATCTACTGAGGAGGGGGGGGGGGTATGTGGTGATCTATCTACTGAGGAGGGGGGGGGGGGTATGTGGTGATCTATCTACTGAGGAGGGGGGGGGGGTATGTGGTGATCTATCTACTGAGGAGGGGGGGGGGTATGTGGTGATCTATCTACTGAGGAGGGGGGGGGGTATGTGGTGATCTATCTACTGAGGAGGGGGGGGGGGTATGTGGTGATCTATCTACTGAGGAGGGGGGGGGGGTATGTGGTGATCTATCTACTGAGGAGGGGGGGGGGGGTATGTGGTGATCTATATACTGAGGAGGGGGGGGGGTATGTGGTGATCTATCTACTGAGGAGGGGGGGGGGTATGTGGTGATCTATCTACTGAGGAGGGGGGGGGGGGTATGTGGTGATCTATCTACTGAGGAGGGGGGGGGTATGTGGTGATCTATCTACTGAGGAGGGTATGTGGTGATCTATCTACTGAGGAGGGGGGGGGGGTATGTGGTGATCTATCTACTGAGGAGGGGGGGGGGGTATGTGGTGATCTATCTACTGAGGAGGGGGGGGGTATGTGGTGATCTATCTACTGAGGAGGGGGGGGGGTATGTGGTGATCTATCTACTGAGGAGGGGGGGGGGGGTATGTGGTGATCTATCTACTGAGGAGGGGGGGGGGGTATGTGGTGATCTATCTACTGAGGAGGGGGGGGGGTATGTGGTGATCTATCTACTGAGGAGGGGGGGGGGGTATGTGGTGATCTATCTACTGAGGAGGGGGGGGGTATGTGGTGATCTATCTACTGAGGAGGGGGGGGGGTATGTGGTGATCTATCTACTGAGGAGGGGGGGGGGTATGTGGTGATCTATCTACTGAGGAGGGGGGGGGGGTATGTGGTGATCTATCTACTGAGGAGGGGGGGGGGGTATGTGGTGATCTATCTACTGAGGAGGGGGGGGGGTATGTGGTGATCTATCTACTGAGGAGGGGGGGGGGTATGTGGTGATCTATCTACTGAGGAGGGGGGGGGGGGTATGTGGTGATCTATCTACTGAGGAGGGGGGGGGGGTATGTGGTGATCTATCTACTGAGGAGGGGGGGGGGGTATGTGGTGATCTATCTACTGAGGAGGGGGGGGGGGTATGTGGTGATCTATCTACTGAGGAGGGGGGGGGGTATGTGGTGATCTATCTACTGAGGAGGGGGGGGGGTATGTGGTGATCTATCTACTGAGGAGGGGGGGGGGTATATGGTGATCTATCTACTGAGGAGGGGGGGGGTATGTGGTGATCTATCTACTGAGGAGGGGGGGGGGTATGTGGTGATCTATCTACTGAGGAGGGGGGGGGGGTATGTGGTGATCTATCTACTGAGGAGGGGGGGGGGTATGTGGTGATCTATCTACTGAGGAGGGGGGGGGGTATGTGGTGATCTATCTACTGAGGAGGGGGGGGGGTATGTGGTGATCTATCTACTGAGGAGGGGGGGGGGTATGTGGTGATCTATCTACTGAGGAGGGGGGGGGGGTATGTGGTGATCTATCTACTGAGGGGGGGGGGGGGGTATGTGGTGATCTATCTACTGAGGAGGGGGGGGGGGTATGTGGTGATCTATCTACTGAGGAGGGGGGGGGGGTATGTGGTGATCTATCTACTGAGGAGGGGGGGGGGTATGTGGTGATCTATCTACTGAGGAGGGGGGGGGGGTATGTGGTGATCTATCTACTGAGGAGGGGGGGGGGGTATGTGGTGATCTATCTACTGAGGAGGGGGGGGGGGTATGTGGTGATCTATCTACTGAGGAGGGGGGGGGGGGTATGTGGTGATCTATCTACTGAGGAGGGGGGGGGGTATGTGGTGATCTATCTACTGAGGAGGGGGGGGGGGTATGTGGTGATCTATCTACTGAGGAGGGGGGGGGGTATGTGGTGATCTATCTACTGAGGAGGGGGGGGGGGTATGTGGTGATCTATCTACTGAGGAGGGGGGGGGGGGTATGTGGTGATCTATCTACTGAGGAGGGGGGGGGGGTATGTGGTGATCTATCTACTGAGGAGGGGGGGGGGGTATGTGGTGATCTATCTACTGAGGAGGGGGGGGGGTATGTGGTGATCTATCTACTGAGGAGGGGGGGGGGGTATGTGGTGATCTATCTACTGAGGAGGGGGGGGGGGGGTATGTGGTGATCTATCTACTGAGGAGGGGGGGGGGGTATGTGGTGATCTATCTACTGAGGAGGGGGGGGGTATGTGGTGATCTATCTACTGAGGAGGGGGGGGGGTATGTGGTGATCTATCTACTGAGGAGGGGGGGGGGGTATGTGGTGATCTATCTACTGAGGAGGGGGGGGGGGTATGTGGTGATCTATCTACTGAGGAGGGGGGGGGGTATGTGGTGATCTATCTACTGAGGAGGGGGGGGGTATGTGGTGATCTATCTACTGAGGAGGGGGGGGGGGTATATGGTGATCTATCTACTGAGGAGGGGGGGGGGGTATGTGGTGATCTATCTACTGAGGAGGGGGGGGGGGTATGTGGTGATCTATCTACTGAGGAGGGGGGGGGGGTATGTGGTGATCTATCTACTGAGGAGGGTATGTGGTGATCTATCTACTGAGGAGGGGGGGGGGTATGTGGTGATCTATCTACTGAGGAGGGGGGGGGGTATGTGGTGATCTATCTACTGAGGAGGGGGGGGGGGTATGTGGTGATCTATCTACTGAGGAGGGGGGGGGGTATGTGGTGATCTATCTACTGAGGGGGGGGGGGGTATGTGGTGATCTATCTACTGAGGAGGGGGGGGTATGTGGTGATCTATCTACTGAGGAGGGGGGGGGGTATGTGGTGATCTATCTACTGAGGAGGGGGGGGGGTATGTGGTGATCTATCTACTGAGGAGGGGGGGGGGTATGTGGTGATCTATCTACTGAGGAGGGGGGGGGGTATGTGGTGATCTATCTACTGAGGAGGGGGGGGGTATGTGGTGATCTATCTACTGAGGAGGGGGGGGGTATGTGGTGATCTATCTACTGAGGAGGGGGGGGGGGTATGTGGTGATCTATCTACTGAGGAGGGGGGGGGGGTATGTGGTGATCTATCTACTGAGGAGGGGGGGGGGTATGTGGTGATATATCTACTGAGGAGGGGGGGGGGGGTATGTGGTGATCTATCTACTGAGGAGGGGGGGGGGTATGTGGTGATCTATCTACTGGGGGGGGGGGGTATGTGGTGATCTATCTACTGAGGAGGGTATGTGGTGATCTATCTACTGAGGGGGGGGGGGTATGTGGTGATCTATCTACTGAGGGGGGGGGGGGTATGTGGTGATCTATCTACTGAGGAGGGGGGGGGGGTATGTGGTGATCTATCTACTGAGGAGGGTATGTGGTGATCTATCTACTGAGGGGGGGGGGGTATGTGGTGATCTATCTACTGAGGGGGGGGGGTATGTGGTGATCTATCTACTGAGGAGGGTATGTGGTGATCTATCTACTGAGGAGGGGGGGGGGGGGTATGTGGTGATCTATCTACTGAGGAGGGGGGGGGGGTATGTGGTGATCTATCTACTGAGGAGGGGGGGGGGTATGTGGTGATCTATCTACTGAGGAGGGGGGGGGGGGTATGTGGTGATCTATCTACTGGGGGGGGGGGGTATGTGGTGATCTATCTACTGAGGGGGGGGGGGTATGTGGTGATCTATCTACTGAGGAGGGGGGGGGGTATGTGGTGATCTATCTACTGAGGAGGGTATGTGGTGATCTATCTACTGAGGAGGGGGGGGGGTATGTGGTGATCTATCTACTGAGGAGGGGGGGGGGGGTATGTGGTGATCTATCTACTGAGGAGGGTATGTGGTGATCTATCTACTGAGGGGGGGGGGGGGGTATGTGGTGATCTATCTACTGGGGGGGGGGGGGTATGTGGTGATCTATCTACTGAGGGGGGGGGGGGGTATGTGGTGATCTATCTACTGAGGAGGGTATGTGGTGATCTATCTACTGAGGGGGGGGGGGGTATGTGGTGATCTATCTACTGAGGAGGGGGGGGGGGTATGTGGTGATCTATCTACTGAGGAGGGGGGGGGGGTATGTGGTGATCTATCTACTGAGGAGGGGGGGGGGGGTATGTGGTGATCTATCTACTGAGGAGGGGGGGGGGTATGTGGTGATCTATCTACTGAGGAGGGGGGGGGGGGTATGTGGTGATCTATCTACTGAGGAGGGGGGGGGTATGTGGTGATCTATCTACTGAGGAGGGGGGGGGGGGTATGTGGTGATCTATCTACTGAGGAGGGGGGGGGGGTATGTGGTGATCTATCTACTGAGGAGGGGGGGGGGTATGTGGTGATCTATCTACTGAGGAGGGGGGGGGGGGGTATGTGGTGATCTATCTACTGAGGAGGGGGGGGGGTATGTGGTGATCTATCTACTGAGGAGGGGGGGGGGGTATGTGGTGATCTATCTACTGAGGAGGGGGGGGGGGTATGTGGTGATCTATCTACTGAGGAGGGGGGGGGGGTATGTGGTGATCTATCTACTGAGGAGGGGGGGGGGGTATGTGGTGATCTATCTACTGAGGAGGGGGGGGGGGTATGTGGTGATCTATCTACTGAGGAGGGGGGGGGGGGTTTGTGGTGATCTATCTACTGAGGAGGGGGGGGGGTATGTGGTGATCTATCTACTGAGGAGGGGGGGGGGGTATGTGGTGATCTATCTACTGAGGAGGGTATATGGTGATCTATCTACTGAGGAGGGGGGGGGGGTATGTGGTGATCTATCTACTGAGGAGGGGGGGGGGGGTATGTGGTGATCTATCTACTGAGGAGGGGGGGGGGTATGTGGCGAGCTATCTACTGAGGGGGGGGGGGGGGGTATGTGGTGATCTATCTACTGAGGGGGGGGGGGGGGTATGTGGTGATCTATCTACTGAGGGGGGGGGGGGTATGTGGCGATCTATCTACTGGGGGGGGGGGGGGGGTATGTGGTGATCTATCTACTGAGGAGGGGGGGGGGGGGTATGTGGTGATCTATCTACTGAGGAGGGGGGGGGGGTATATGGTGATCTATCTACTGAGGAGGGGGGGGGGGTATGTGGTGATCTATCTACTGAGGAGGGGGGGGGGGGGGTATGTGGTGATCTATCTACTGGGGGGGGGGGGGTATGTGGCGATCTATCTACTGGGGGGGGGTATGTGGTGATCTATCTACTGGGGGGGGGGGGGGGTATGTGGTGATCTATCTACTGGGGGGGGGGGGTATATGGTGATCTATCTACTGGGGGGGGGAGTATGTGGTGATCTATCTACTGGGGGGGGGAGTATGTGGTGATCTATCTACTGAGGAGGGGGGGGGGTATATGGTGATCTATCTACTGGGGGGGGGAGTATGTGGTGATCTATCTACTGGGGGGGGAGTATGTGGTGATCTATCTACTGAGGAGGGGGGGGGGGTATGTGGTGATCTATCTACTGAGGGGGGGGGGGGGGTATGTGGTGATCTATCTACTGAGGGGGGGGGGGGTATGTGGCGATCTATCTACTGGGGGGGGGGGGGTATGTGGTGATCTATCTACTGAGGGGGGGGGGGGGGGTATGTGGTGATCTATCTACTGAGGGGGGGGGGGGGGTATGTGGTGATCTATCTACTGGGGGGGGGGGGGGGGGGGTATGTGGTGATCTATCTACTGAGGGGGGGGGGGGGGTATGTGGTGATCTATCTACTGAGGGGGGGGGGGGGGGGTATGTGGTGATCTATCTACTGGGGGGGGGGGTATGTGGTGATCTATCTACTGGGGGGGGGGGTATGTGGTGATCTATCTACTGAGGGGGGGGGGGGGGGGGGGTATGTGGTGATCTATCTACTGGGGGGGGTATGTGGTGATCTATCTACTGAGGAGGGGGGGGGGGTATGTGGTGATCTATCTACTGAGGGGGGGGGGGGGGGTATGTGGTGATCTATCTACTGAGGGGGGGGGGGGTATGTGGTGATCTATCTACTGAGAGGGGCGGGGTATGTGGCGATCTATCTACTGGGGGGGGTATGTGGTGATCTATCTACTGAGGAGGGGGGGGGGGGGGGTATATGGCGATCTATCAACTGAGGAGGGGGGGGGGGTATGTGGTGATCTATCTACTGAGGGGGGGGGGGGTATGTGGTGATCTATCTACTGAGGGGGGGGGGTATGTGGCGATCTATCTACTGGGGGGGGGGGGTATGTGGTGATCTATCTACTGAGGAGGGGGGGGGGGGTATGTGGTGATCTATCTACTGAGGAGGGGGGGGGGGGTATGTGGTGATCTATCTACTGGGGGGGGTATGTGGTGATCTATCTACTGAGGGGGGTATGTGGTGATCTATCTACTGGGGGGGGTATGTGGTGATCTATCTACTGGGGGGGGGTATGTGGCGAGCTATCTACTGGGGGGTTATGTGGCGAGCTTAGGGTTAGGGAGGGAAGTTAGGGAGAGTTAAGACCAGGAGGTTAGGTTTAGGGAGGATGGGAGAGAGTGGAATGGAGGGAGAGAAGGATGCGGGATCATGGAAGAGAAGGATGGGGGAGCGAGGGACGGAGGGAGAGAAAGATGGGGGAGCGAGGGACGGAGGAAGAGAAGGATGGGGAGCGAGGGACGGAGGGAGAGAAGGATGGGGGAGCGAGGGACGGAGGGAGAGAAGGATGGGGGAGCGAGGGACGGAGGGAGAGAAGGATGGGGGAGCGAGGGACGGAGGGAGAGAAGGATGGGGGATCGAGGAAGAGAAGGATGGGGGAGCTAGGGATGGTAGATGATGATGGGGGGTGAAGGTGATGAAGGATCAGTCGCCATGGTTGCTGTCGTGTCAGCTGGAGACACATCGCTGCTGTGTGCGTGTGTGCGTGTGCGTGTGCGTGTGCGTGTGCGTGTGCGTGTGCGTGTGCGTGTGCGTGTGTGTGTGTGTGTGTGTGTGTGTTGTCTGTACTCCAGGTGAGCGTGGAAACACTTAACAGTGGATCTACTGTTCTGCTGCTAACTGTTCTGTTCTGCTGCTAACTTGATGGATACATTTTCCGCCTGAGGGGAAAAAACCTGTTGATTTACTGCAGACACCATCATGTTCAGAATAATGTCTTACTGTTCAGACTGATCACGCAACAGCTACATGTTAGGTTAAAACCAGACAACCAATCAGCAACCAGTCAGCAACCAGTCAGCAACCAGTCAGAAAGACAGACATAAAGACTGAGAGACAACCAGTCAGCAACCAGTCAGAAAGACAGACATAAAGAGTGAGAGACAACCAGTCTGCAACCAGTCAGAAAGACAGACATAAAGACTGAGAGACAACCAGTCAGCAATCAGTCAGACAGCCAGACAGACAGACAGTCAGATAGACAGGCAGGCAGACAGACAGACAGTCAAACAGCCAATAAGAAAGTCAGACAGTCAGAATGACAATCAGACATACAGTCAGTCAACAACCAGTCAGAAAACCAGTCAGAAAAACAGTCAGATAGACAAGCAGACAGACATTCAGCAACCAGTCAGACAGACAGACAACCAGTCACAACCAGTCAGCAACCAGTCAGGCAGACAGTCTGACAAACAGTCAGCAACCAGTCAGACAACCAGTCAGAAAGACAGTCAGCCAACCAGCCAGTATATCTCAGTATACCCCAGCCAGTATATCTACCCCAGCCAGTATATCTCAGTATACCCCAGCCAGTATATCTCAGTATACCCCAGCCAGTATATCTCAGTATACCCCAGCCAGTATATCTCAGTATACCCCAGCCAGAATATCTCAGTATACCCCAGCCAGTATATCTACCCCAGCCAGTATATCTCAGCATACCCCAGCCAGTATATCTACCCCAGCCAGTATATCTCAGCATACCCCAGCCAGTATATCTACCCCAGCCAGTATATCTCAGTATACCCCAGTCAGTATATCTACCCCAGCCAGTATATCTCAGTATACCCCAGCCAGTATATCTCAGTATACCCCAGCCAGTATATCTCAGTATACCCCAGCCAGTATATCTACCCCAGCCAGTATATCTCAGTATACCCCAGCCAGTATATCTCAGTATACCCCAGCCAGTATATCTCAGTATACCCCAGTCAGTATATCTACCCCAGCCAGTATATCTCAGTATACCCCAGCCAGTATATCTCAGTATACCCCAGCCAGTATATCTACCCCAGCCAGTATATCTCAGTATACCCCAGCCAGTATATCTCCCAGCAGTATATCTACCCCAGCCAGTATATCTCAGTATACCCCAGCCAGTATATCTACCCCAGCCAGTATATCTCAGTATACCCCAGCCAGTATATCTCAGTTACCCCAGCCAGTATATCTCAGTATACCCCAGCCAGTATATCTCAGTATACCCCAGCCAGTATATCTACCCCAGCCAGTATATCTACCCCAGCCAGTATATCTCAGTATACCCCAGCCAGTATATCTACCCCAGCCAGTATATCCAGTATACCCCAGTCAGTATATCTACCCCAGCCAGTATATCTCAGTATACCCCAGCCAGTATATCTCAGTATACCCCAGCCAGTATATCTCAGTATACCCCAGCCAGTATATCTACCCCAGCCAGTATATCTCAGTATACCCCAGCCAGTATATCTCAGTATACCCCAGCCAGTATATCTCAGTATACCCCAGTCAGTATATCTCAGTATACCCCAGTCAGTATATCTCAGTATACCCCAGCCAGTATAACTCAGTATACCCCAGCCAGTATATCTACCCCAGCCAGTATATCTACCCCAGCCAGTATATCTCAGTATACCCCAGCCAGTATATCTACCCCAGCCAGTATATCTCAGTATACCCCAGCCAGTATATCTACCCCAGCCAGTATATCTCAGTATACCCCAGCCAGTATATCTACCCCAGCCAGTATATCTACCCCAGCCAGTATATCTCAGTATACCCCAGCCAGTATATCTCAGTATACCCCAGCCAGTATATCTCAGTATACCCCAGCCAGTATATCTACCCCAGCCAGTATATCTCAGTATACCCCAGCCAGTATATCTCAGTATACCCCAGCCAGTATATCTCAGTATACCCCAGCCAGTATATCTACCCCAGCCAGTATATCTCAGTATACCCCAGCCAGTATATCTCAGTATACCCCAGCCAGTATATCTCAGTATACCCCAGCCAGTATATCTCAGTATACCCCAGCCAGTATATCTCAGTATACCCCAGCCAGTATATCTACCCCAGCCAGTATATCTCAGCATACCCCAGCCAGTATATCTACCCCAGCCAGTATACTCAGCTCAGTATATCTACCCCAGCCAGTATATCTCAGTATACCCCAGTCAGTATATCTACCCCAGCCAGTATATCTCAGTATACCCCAGCCAGTATATCTCAGTATACCCCAGCCAGTATATCTCAGTATACCCCAGCCAGTATATCTACCCCAGTCAGTATATCTCAGTATACCCCAGCCAGTATATCTCAGTATACCCCAGCCAGTATATCTTCCCCAGTCAGTATATCTACCCCAGTCAGTATATCTACCCCAGCCAGTATATCTCAGTATACCCCAGCCAGTATATCTCAGTATACCCCAGCCAGTATATCTACCCCAGTCAGTATATCTCAGTATACCCCAGCCAGTATATCTACCCCAGTCAGTATATCTACCCCAGTCAGTATATCTACCCCAGCCAGTATATCTACCCCAGCCAGTATATCTCAGTATACCCCAGCCAGTATATCTACCCCAGCCAGTATATCTACCCCAGCCAGTATATCTACCCCAGCCAGTATATCTCAGTATACCCCAGCCAGTATATCTCAGTATACCCCAGCCAGTATATCTACCCCAGCCAGTATATCTACCCCAGCCAGTATATCTCAGTATACCCCAGCCAGTATATCTACCCCAGCCAGTATATCTCAGTATACCCCAGCCAGTATATCTCAGTATACCCCAGCCAGTATATCTACCCCAGTCAGTATATCTACCCCAGCCAGTATATCTCAGTATACCCCAGCCAGTATATCTACCCCAGCCAGTATATCTACCCCAGCCAGTATATCTCAGTATACCCCAGCCAGTATATCTACCCCAGCCAGTATATCTCAGTATACCCCAGCCAGTATATCTCAGTATACCCCAGCCAGTATATCTACCCCAGTCAGTATATCTACCCCAGTCAGTATATCTCAGTATACCCCAGTCAGTATATCTCAGTATACCCCAGCCAGTATAACTCAGTATACCCCAGCCAGTATATCTACCCCAGCCAGTATATCTACCCCAGCCAGTATATCTCAGTATACCCCAGCCAGTATATCTACCCCAGCCAGTATATCTCAGTATACCCCAGCCAGTATATCTACCCCAGCCAGTATATCTCAGTATACCCCAGCCAGTATATCTACCCCAGCCAGTATATCTACCCCAGCCAGTATATCTCAGTATACCCCAGCCAGTATATCTACCCCAGCCAGTATTCTACCCCAGCCAGTATATCTCAGTATACCCCAGCCAGTATATCTACCCCAGCCAGTATATCTACCCCAGCCAGTATATCTCAGTATACCCCAGCCAGTATATCTACCCCAGCCAGTATATCTACCCCAGCCAGTATATCTCAGTATACCCCAGCCAGTATATCTACCCCAGCCAGTATATCTCAGTATACCCCAGCCAGTATATCTCAGTATACCCCAGCCAGTATATCTCAGTATACCCCAGCCAGTATATCTCAGTATACCCCAGCCAGTATATCTCAGTATACCCCAGTCAGTATATCTCAGTATACCCCAGCCAGTATATACCAGTATACCCCAGCCAGTATATCTACCCCAGCCAGTATATCTACCCCAGCCAGTATATCTCAGTATACCCCAGCCAGTATATCTACCCCAGCCAGTATATCTCAGTATACCCCAGCCAGTATATCTCAGTATACCCCAGCCAGTATATCTCAGTATACCCCAGCCAGTATATCTCAGTATACCCCAGCCAGTATATCTACCCCAGTCAGTATATCTCAGTATACCCCAGTCAGTATATCTCAGTATACCCCAGCCAGTATATCTCAGTATACCCCAGTCAGTATATCTCAGTATACCCCAGCCAGTATATCTCAGTATACCCCAGTCAGTATATCTACCCCAGCCAGTATATCTCAGTATACCCCAGTCAGTATATCTACCCCAGCCAGTATATCTCAGTATACCCCAGCCAGTATATCTACCCCAGCCAGTATATCTCAGTATACCCCAGCCAGTATATCTCAGTATACCCCAGCCAGTATATCTACCCCAGCCAGTATATCTCAGTATACCCCAGCCAGTATATCTCAGTATACCCCAGCCAGTATATCTCAGTATACCCCAGCCAGTATATCTACCCCAGCCAGTATATCTCAGTATACCCCAGCCAGTATATCTCAGTATACCCCAGCCAGTATATCTCAGTATACCCCAGTCAGTATATCTCAGTATACCCCAGCCAGTATATCTCAGTATACCCCAGTCAGTATATCTACCCCAGCCAGTATATCTCAGTATACCCCAGTCAGTATATCTACCCCAGCCAGTATATCTCAGTATACCCCAGCCAGTATATCTACCCCAGCCAGTATATCTCAGTATACCCCAGCCAGTATATCTCAGTATACCCCAGCCAGTATATCTACCCCAGCCAGTATATCTCAGTATACCCCAGCCAGTATATCTCAGTATACCCCAGCCAGTATATCTCAGTATACCCCAGCCAGTATATCTACCCCAGCCAGTATATCTCAGTATACCCCAGCCAGTATATCTCAGTATACCCCAGCCAGTATATCTCAGTATACCCCAGTCAGTATATCTCAGTATACCCCAGCCAGTATATCTACCCCAGCCAGTATATCTCAGTATACCCCAGCCAGTATATCTACCCCAGCCAGTATATCTCAGTATACCCCAGCCAGTATATCTCAGTATACCCCAGTCAGTATATCTACCCCAGCCAGTATATCTCAGTATACCCCAGTCAGTATATCTACCCCAGCCAGTATATCTCAGTATACCCCAGCCAGTATATCTCAGTATACCCCAGCCAGTATATCTCAGTATACCCCAGCCAGTATATCTACCCCAGCCAGTATATCTCAGTATACCCCAGCCAGTATATCTCAGTATACCCCAGCCAGTATATCTCAGTATACCCCAGCCAGTATATCTACCCCAGCCAGTATATCTCAGTATACCCCAGCCAGTATATCTCAGTATACCCCAGCCAGTATATCTCAGTATACCCCAGCCAGTATATCTACCCCAGCCAGTATATCTCAGTATACCCCAGCCAGTATATCTACCCCAGCCAGTATATCTCAGTATACCCCAGCCAGTATATCTACCCCAGCCAGTATATCTCAGTATACCCCAGCCAGTATATCTCAGTATACCCCAGCCAGTATATCTCAGTATACCCCAGCCAGTATATCTACCCCAGTCAGTATATCTCAGTATACCCCAGCCAGTATATCTCAGTATACCCCAGTCAGTATATCTACCCCAGCCAGTATATCTCAGTATACCCCAGCCAGTATATCTCAGTATACCCCAGCCAGTATATCTCAGTATACCCCAGCCAGTATATCTACCCCAGTCAGTATATCTCAGTATACCCCAGACAGTATATCTCAGTATACCCCAGTCAGTATATCTACCCCAGTCAGTATATCTCAGTATACCCCAGCCAGTATATCTACCCCAGCCAGTATATCTCAGTATACCCCAGCCAGTATATCTCAGTATACCCCAGCCAGTATATCTACCCCAGCCAGTATATCTCAGTATACCCCAGTCAGTATATCTACCCCAGCCAGTATATCTCAGTATACCCCAGCCAGTATATCTCAGTATACCCCAGCCAGTATATCTCAGAAACCCCAGCCAGTATATCTACCCCAGCCAGTATATCTCAGTATACCCCAGCCAGTATATCTCAGTATACCCCAGCCAGTATATCTCAGTATACCCCAGTCAGTATATCTCAGTATACCCCAGCCAGTATATCTACCCCAGCCAGTATATCTCAGTATACCCCAGCCAGTATATCTACCCCAGCCAGTATATGTCAGTATACCCCAGCCAGTATATCTCAGTATACCCCAGTCAGTATATCTACCCCAGCCAGTATATCTCAGTATACCCCAGTCAGTATATCTACCCCAGCCAGTATATCTCAGTATACCCCAGCCAGTATATCTCAGTATACCCCAGCCAGTATATCTCAGTATACCCCAGCCAGTATATCTACCCCAGTCAGTATATCTCAGTATACCCCAGCCAGTATATCTCAGTATACCCCAGCCAGTATATCTACCCCAGTCAGTATATCTACCCCAGCCAGTATATCTACCCCAGCCAGTATATCTCAGTATACCCCAGCCAGTATATCTCAGTATACCCCAGTCAGTATATCTACCCCAGCCAGTATATCTCAGTATACCCCAGCCAGTATATCTCAGTATACCCCAGCCAGTATATCTACCCCAGTCAGTATATCTCAGTATACCCCAGTCAGTATATCTCAGTATACCCCAGCCAGTATATCTCAGTATACCCCAGTCAGTATATCTCAGTATACCCCAGCCAGTATATCTCAGTATACCCCAGTCAGTATATCTACCCCAGCCAGTATATCTCAGTATACCCCAGTCAGTATATCTACCCCAGCCAGTATATCTCAGTATACCCCAGCCAGTATATCTACCCCAGCCAGTATATCTCAGTATACCCCAGCCAGTATATCTCAGTATACCCCAGCCAGTATATCTACCCCAGCCAGTATATCTCAGTATACCCCAGTCAGTATATCTACCCCAGCCAGTATATCTCAGTATACCCCAGACAGTATATCTCAGTATACCCCAGCCAGTATATCTCAGTATACCCCAGCCAGTATATCTACCC
Organism: Salvelinus fontinalis; assembly: GCF_029448725.1. Lineage (NCBI taxonomy): Eukaryota > Metazoa > Chordata > Actinopteri > Salmoniformes > Salmonidae > Salvelinus > Salvelinus fontinalis. The sequence continues at coordinate 1,875,391 of NC_074679.1, forward strand.
CAGCCAGTATATCTCAGTATACCCCAGCCAGTATATCTCAGTATACCCCAGCCAGTATATCTCAGTATACCCCAGTCAGTATATCTCAGTATACCCCAGCCAGTATATCTACCCCAGCCAGTATATCTCAGTATACCCCAGCCAGTATATCTACCCCAGCCAGTATATCTCAGTATACCCCAGCCAGTATATCTCAGTATACCCCAGTCAGTATATCTACCCCAGCCAGTATATCTCAGTATACCCCAGTCAGTATATCTACCCCAGCCAGTATATCTCAGTATACCCCAGCCAGTATATCTCAGTATACCCCAGCCAGTATATCTCAGTATACCCCAGCCAGTATATCTACCCCAGCCAGTATATCTCAGTATACCCCAGCCAGTATATCTCAGTATACCCCAGCCAGTATATCTCAGTATACCCCAGCCAGTATATCTACCCCAGCCAGTATATCTCAGTATACCCCAGCCAGTATATCTCAGTATACCCCAGCCAGTATATCTCAGTATACCCCAGCCAGTATATCTACCCCAGCCAGTATATCTCAGTATACCCCAGCCAGTATATCTACCCCAGCCAGTATATGTCAGTATACCCCAGCCAGTATATCTACCCCAGCCAGTATATATCAGTATACCCCAGCCAGTATATCTCAGTATACCCCAGCCAGTATATCTCAGTATACCCCAGCCAGTATATCTACCCCAGTCAGTATATCTCAGTATACCCCAGACAGTATATCTCAGTATACCCCAGTCAGTATATCTACCCCAGCCAGTATATCTCAGTATACCCCAGCCAGTATATCTCAGTATACCCCAGCCAGTATATCTCAGTATACCCCAGCCAGTATATCTACCCCAGTCAGTATATCTCAGTATACCCCAGACAGTATATCTCAGTATACCCCAGTCAGTATATCTACCCCAGTCAGTATATCTCAGTATACCCCAGCCAGTATATCTACCCCAGCCAGTATATCTCAGTATACCCCAGCCAGTATATCTCAGTATACCCCAGCCAGTATATCTACCCCAGCCAGTATATCTCAGTATACCCCAGTCAGTATATCTACCCCAGCCAGTATATCTCAGTATACCCCAGCCAGTATATCTCAGTATACCCCAGCCAGTATATCTCAGTAAACCCCAGCCAGTATATCTACCCCAGCCAGTATATCTCAGTATACCCCAGCCAGTATATCTCAGTATACCCCAGCCAGTATATCTCAGTATACCCCAGTCAGTATATCTCAGTATACCCCAGCCAGTATATCTACCCCAGCCAGTATATCTCAGTATACCCCAGCCAGTATATCTACCCCAGCCAGTATATGTCAGTATACCCCAGCCAGTATATCTCAGTATACCCCAGTCAGTATATCTACCCCAGCCAGTATATCTCAGTATACCCCAGTCAGTATATCTACCCCAGCCAGTATATCTCAGTATACCCCAGCCAGTATATCTCAGTATACCCCAGCCAGTATATCTCAGTATACCCCAGCCAGTATATCTACCCCAGTCAGTATATCTCAGTATACCCCAGCCAGTATATCTCAGTATACCCCAGCCAGTATATCTACCCCAGTCAGTATATCTACCCCAGCCAGTATATCTACCCCAGCCAGTATATCTCAGTATACCCCAGACAGTATATCTCAGTATACCCCAGTCAGTATATCTACCCCAGCCAGTATATCTCAGTATACCCCAGCCAGTATATCTCAGTATACCCCAGCCAGTATATCTACCCCAGTCAGTATATCTCAGTATACCCCAGTCAGTATATCTCAGTATACCCCAGCCAGTATATCTCAGTATACCCCAGTCAGTATATCTCAGTATACCCCAGCCAGTATATCTCAGTATACCCCAGTCAGTATATCTACCCCAGCCAGTATATCTCAGTATACCCCAGTCAGTATATCTACCCCAGCCAGTATATCTCAGTATACCCCAGCCAGTATATCTACCCCAGCCAGTATATCTCAGTATACCCCAGCCAGTATATCTCAGTATACCCCAGCCAGTATATCTACCCCAGCCAGTATATCTCAGTATACCCCAGTCAGTATATCTACCCCAGCCAGTATATCTCAGTATACCCCAGCCAGTATATCTCAGTATACCCCAGCCAGTATATCTCAGTATACCCCAGCCAGTATATCTACCCCAGCCAGTATATCTCAGTATACCCCAGCCAGTATATCTCAGTATACCCCAGCCAGTATATCTCAGTATACCCCAGTCAGTATATCTCAGTATACCCCAGCCAGTATATCTACCCCAGCCAGTATATCTCAGTATACCCCAGCCAGTATATCTACCCCAGCCAGTATATCTCAGTATACCCCAGCCAGTATATCTCAGTATACCCCAGTCAGTATATCTACCCCAGCCAGTATATCTCAGTATACCCCAGTCAGTATATCTACCCCAGCCAGTATATCTCAGTATACCCCAGCCAGTATATCTCAGTATACCCCAGCCAGTATATCTCAGTATACCCCAGCCAGTATATCTCAGTATACCCCAGCCAGTATATCTCAGTATACCCCAGCCAGTATATCTCAGTATACCCCAGTCAGTATATCTCAGTATACCCCAGCCAGTATATCTCAGTATACCCCAGACAGTATATCTCAGTATACCCCAGTCAGTATATCTACCCCAGCCAGTATATCTCAGTATACCCCAGCCAGTATATCTCAGTATACCCCAGCCAGTATATCTCAGTATACCCCAGTCAGTATATCTACCCCAGTCAGTATATCTCAGTATACCCCAGCCAGTATATCTACCCCAGCCAGTATATCTACCCCAGCCAGTATATCTCAGTATACCCCAGCCAGTATATCTACCCCAGCCAGTATATCTCAGTATACCCCAGCCAGTATATCTCAGTATACCCCAGCCAGTATATCTCAGTATACCCCAGCCAGTATATCTACCCCAGTCAGTATATCTCAGTATACCCCAGACAGTATATCTCAGTATACCCCAGTCAGTATATCTACCCCAGCCAGTATATCTCAGTATACCCCAGTCAGTATATCTACCCCAGCCAGTATATCTCAGTATACCCCAGCCAGTATATCTCAGTATACCCCAGCCAGTATATCTCAGTATACCCCAGCCAGTATATCTCAGTATACCCCAGTCAGTATATCTCAGTATACCCCAGCCAGTATATCTACCCCAGCCAGTATATCTCAGTATACCCCAGCCAGTATATCTACCCCAGCCAGTATATCTCAGTATACCCCAGCCAGTATATCTCAGTATACCCCAGTCAGTATATCTACCCCAGCCAGTATATCTCAGTATACCCCAGTCAGTATATCTACCCCAGCCAGTATATCTCAGTATACCCCAGCCAGTATATCTCAGTATACCCCAGCCAGTATATCTACCCCAGTCAGTATATCTCAGTATACCCCAGCCAGTATATCTCAGTATACCCCAGCCAGTATATCTACCCCAGTCAGTATATCTACCCCAGCCAGTATATCTACCCCAGCCAGTATATCTCAGTATACCCCAGCAGTATATCTCAGTATACCCCAGTCAGTATATCTACCCCAGCCAGTATATCTCAGTATACCCCAGCCAGTATATCTCAGTATACCCCAGCCAGTATATCTACCCCAGTCAGTATATCTCAGTATACCCCAGTCAGTATATCTCAGTATACCCCAGCCAGTATATCTCAGTATACCCCAGTCAGTATATCTCAGTATACCCCAGCCAGTATATCTCAGTATACCCCAGTCAGTATATCTACCCCAGCCAGTATATCTCAGTATACCCCAGTCAGTATATCTACCCCAGCCAGTATATCTCAGTATACCCCAGCCAGTATATCTACCCCAGCCAGTATATCTCAGTATACCCCAGCCAGTATATCTCAGTATACCCCAGCCAGTATATCTACCCCAGCCAGTATATCTCAGTATACCCCAGTCAGTATATCTACCCCAGCCAGTATATCTCAGTATACCCCAGCCAGTATATCTCAGTATACCCCAGCCAGTATATCTCAGTATACCCCAGCCAGTATATCTACCCCAGCCAGTATATCTCAGTATACCCCAGCCAGTATATCTCAGTATACCCCAGCCAGTATATCTCAGTATACCCCAGTCAGTATATCTCAGTATACCCCAGCCAGTATATCTACCCCAGCCAGTATATCTCAGTATACCCCAGCCAGTATATCTACCCCAGCCAGTATATCTCAGTATACCCCAGCCAGTATATCTCAGTATACCCCAGTCAGTATATCTACCCCAGCCAGTATATCTCAGTATACCCCAGTCAGTATATCTACCCCAGCCAGTATATCTCAGTATACCCCAGCCAGTATATCTCAGTATACCCCAGCCAGTATATCTCAGTATACCCCAGCCAGTATATCTACCCCAGCCAGTATATCTCAGTATACCCCAGCCAGTATATCTCAGTATACCCCAGCCAGTATATCTCAGTATACCCCAGTCAGTATATCTACCCCAGCCAGTATATCTCAGTATACCCCAGCCAGTATATCTCAGTATACCCCAGCCAGTATATCTCAGTATACCCCAGTCAGTATATCTACCCCAGTCAGTATATCTACCCCAGCCAGTATATCTCAGTATACCCCAGCCAGTATATCTCAGTATACCCCAGCCAGTATATCTCAGTATACCCCAGCCAGTATATCTACCCCAGTCAGTATATCTCAGTATACCCCAGCCAGTATATCTCAGTATACCCCAGTCAGTATATCTACCCCAGCCAGTATATCTCAGTATACCCCAGCCAGTATATCTCAGTATACCCCAGCCAGTATATCTCAGTATACCCCAGCCAGTATATCTACCCCAGTCAGTATATCTCAGTATACCCCAGACAGTATATCTCAGTATACCCCAGTCAGTATATCTACCCCAGTCAGTATATCTCAGTATACCCCAGCCAGTATATCTACCCCAGCCAGTATATCTCAGTATACCCCAGCCAGTATATCTACCCCAGCCAGTATATCTCAGTATACCCCAGCCAGTATATCTCAGTATACCCCAGCCAGTATATCTACCCCAGCCAGTATATCTCAGTATACCCCAGTCAGTATATCTACCCCAGCCAGTATATCTCAGTATACCCCAGCCAGTATATCTCAGTATACCCCAGCCAGTATATCTCAGTATACCCCAGCCAGTATATCTACCCCAGCCAGTATATCTCAGTATACCCCAGCCAGTATATCTCAGTATACCCCAGCCAGTATATCTCAGTATACCCCAGTCAGTATATCTCAGTATACCCCAGCCAGTATATCTACCCCAGCCAGTATATCTCAGTATACCCCAGCCAGTATATCTACCCCAGCCAGTATATGTCAGTATACCCCAGCCAGTATATCTCAGTATACCCCAGTCAGTATATCTACCCCAGCCAGTATATCTCAGTATACCCCAGTCAGTATATCTACCCCAGCCAGTATATCTCAGTATACCCCAGCCAGTATATCTCAGTATACCCCAGCCAGTATATCTCAGTATACCCCAGCCAGTATATCTACCCCAGTCAGTATATCTCAGTATACCCCAGCCAGTATATCTCAGTATACCCCAGCCAGTATATCTACCCCAGTCAGTATATCTACCCCAGCCAGTATATCTACCCCAGCCAGTATATCTCAGTATACCCCAGACAGTATATCTCAGTATACCCCAGTCAGTATATCTACCCCAGCCAGTATATCTCAGTATACCCCAGCCAGTATATCTCAGTATACCCCAGCCAGTATATCTCAGTATACCCCAGCCAGTATATCTCAGTATACCCCAGCCAGTATATCTCAGTATACCCCAGCCAGTATATCTCAGTATACCCCAGCCAGTATATCTCAGTATACCCCAGCCAGTATATCTCAGTATACCCCAGCCAGTATATCTACCCCAGTCAGTATATCTACCCCAGCCAGTATATCTCAGTATACCCCAGCCAGTATATCTCAGTATACCCCAGCCAGTATATCTCAGTATACCCCAGCCAGTATATCTACCCCAGCCAGTATATCTACCCCAGCCAGTATATCTCAGTATACCCCAGCCAGTATATCTCAGTATACCCCAGCCAGTATATCTCAGTATATCCCAGTCAGTATATCTACCCCAGCCAGTATATCTACCCCAGCCAGTATATCTCAGTATACCCCAGCCAGTATATCTCAGTATACCCCAGTCAGTATATCTACCCCAGCCAGTATATCTCAGTATACCCCAGTCAGTATATCTACCCCAGCCAGTATATCTCAGTATACCCCAGCCAGTATATCTCAGTATACCCCAGCCAGTATATCTCAGTATACCCCAGCCAGTATATCTACCCCAGCCAGTATATCTCAGTATACCCCAGCCAGTATATCTCAGTATACCCCAGCCAGTATATCTACCCCAGTCAGTATATCTACCCCAGCCAGTATATCTACCCCAGCCAGTATATCTCAGTATACCCCAGCCAGTATATCTCAGTATACCCCAGTCAGTATATCTACCCCAGCCAGTATATCTCAGTATACCCCAGCCAGTATATCTCAGTATACCCCAGCCAGTATATCTCAGTATACCCCAGCCAGTATATCTCAGTATACCCCAGCCAGTATATCTCAGTATACCCCAGCCAGTATATCTCAGTATACCCCAGCCAGTATATCTCAGTATACCCCAGCCAGTATATCTACCCCAGTCAGTATATCTACCCCAGCCAGTATATCTCAGTATACCCCAGCCAGTATATCTCAGTATACCCCAGCCAGTATATCTCAGTATACCCCAGCCAGTATATCTACCCCAGCCAGTATATCTACCCCAGCCAGTATATCTCAGTATACCCCAGCCAGTATATCTCAGTATACCCCAGCCAGTATATCTCAGTATACCCCAGTCAGTATATCTACCCCAGCCAGTATATCTACCCCAGCCAGTATATCTCAGTATACCCCAGCCAGTATATCTCAGTATACCCCAGCCAGTATATCTACCCCAGCCAGTATATCTCAGTATACCCCAGCCAGTATATCTACCCCAGCCAGTATATCTACCCCAGCCAGTATATCTCAGTATACCCCAGCCAGTATATCTCAGTATACCCCAGTCAGTATATCTACCCCAGCCAGTATATCTCAGTATACCCCAGCCAGTATATCTCAGTATACCCCAGCCAGTATATCTCAGTATACCCCAGCCAGTATATCTCAGTATACCCCAGCCAGTATATCTCAGTATACCCCAGCCAGTATATCTCAGTATACCCCAGCCAGTATATCTACCCCAGTCAGTATATCTACCCCAGCCAGTATATCTCAGTATACCCCAGCCAGTATATCTCAGTATACCCCAGCCAGTATATCTCAGTATACCCCAGCCAGTATATCTCAGTATACCCCAGCCAGTATATCTACCCCAGCCAGTATATCTACCCCAGCCAGTATATCTCAGTATACCCCAGTCAGTATATCTCAGTATACCCCAGCCAGTATATCTCAGTATACCCCAGTCAGTATATCTACCCCAGCCAGTATATCTCAGTATACCCCAGTCAGTATATCTACCCCAGCCAGTATATCTCAGTATACCCCAGCCAGTATATCTCAGTATACCCCAGCCAGTATATCTCAGTATACCCCAGCCAGTATATCTACCCCAGCCAGTATATCTCAGTATACCCCAGCCAGTATATCTCAGTATACCCCAGCCAGTATATCTACCCCAGCCAGTATATCTACCCCAGCCAGTATATCTCAGTATACCCCAGCCAGTATATCTACCCCAGCCAGTATATCTCAGTATACCCCAGCCAGTATATCTACCCCAGCCAGTATATCTCAGTATACCCCAGTCAGTATATCTACCCCAGCCAGTATATCTCAGTATACCCCAGCCAGTATATCTCAGTATACCCCAGCCAGTATATCTCAGTATACCCCAGCCAGTATATCTACCCCAGCCAGTATATCTCAGTATACCCCAGCCAGTATATCTCAGTATACCCCAGCCAGTATATCTACCCCAGCCAGTATATCTACCCCAGTCAGTATATCTCAGTATACCCCAGCCAGTATATCTACCCCAGCCAGTATATCTCAGTATACCCCAGCCAGTATATCTACCCCAGCCAGTATATCTACCCCAGCCAGTATATCTCAGTATACCCCAGCCAGTATATCTCAGTATACCCCAGCCAGTATATCTACCCCAGCCAGTATATCTCAGTATACCCCAGCCAGTATATCTACCCCATCAGTATATCTACCCCAGCCAGTATATCTCAGTATACCCCAGCCAGTATATCTCAGTATACCCCAGCCAGTATATCTACCCCAGCCAGTATATCTCAGTATACCCCAGCCAGTATATCTCAGTATACCCCAGCCAGTATATCTCAGTATACCCCAGTCAGTATATCTCAGTATACCCCAGCCAGTATATCTCAGTATACCCCAGCCAGTATATCTACCCCAGCCAGTATATCTCAGTATACCCCAGCCAGTATATCTCAGTATACCCCAGCCAGTATATCTCAGTATACCCCAGTCAGTATATCTACCCCAGCCAGTATATCTCAGTATACCCCAGCCAGTATATCTACCCCAGCCAGTATATCTCAGTATACCCCAGCCAGTATATCTCAGTATACCCCAGCCAGTATATCTCAGTATACCCCAGCCAGTATATCTACCCCAGCCAGTATATCTCAGTATACCCCAGCCAGTATATCTCAGTATACCCCAGTCAGTATATCTACCCCAGCCAGTATATCTCAGTATACCCCAGTCAGTATATCTACCCCAGCCAGTATATCTCAGTATACCCCAGCCAGTATACTCTACCCCAGCCAGTATATCTCAGTATACCCCAGCCAGTATATCTACCCCAGCCAGTATATCTCAGTATACCCCAGTCAGTATATCTCAGTATACCCCAGCCAGTATATCTACCCCAGCCAGTATATCTCAGTATACCCCAGTCAGTATATCTCAGTATACCCCAGCCAGTATATCTACCCCAGCCAGTATATCTCAGTATACCCCAGACAGTATATCTCAGTATACCCCAGCCAGTATATCTACCCCAGCCAGTATATCTCAGTATACCCCAGCCAGTATATCTACCCCAGCCAGTATATCTCAGTATACCCCAGCCAGTATATCTACCCCAGCCAGTATATCTCAGTATACCCCAGCCAGTATATCTCAGTATACCCCAGCCAGTATATCTCAGTATACCCCAGTCAGTATATCTCAGTATACCCCAGCCAGTATATCTACCCCAGCCAGTATATCTCAGTATACCCCAGCCAGTATATCTACCCCAGCCAGTATATGTCAGTATACCCCAGCCAGTATATCTCAGTATACCCCAGTCAGTATATCTACCCCAGCCAGTATATCTCAGTATACCCCAGTCAGTATATCTACCCCAGCCAGTATATCTCAGTATACCCCAGCCAGTATATCTCAGTATACCCCAGCCAGTATATCTACCCCAGCCAGTATATCTCAGTATACCCCAGCCAGTATATCTCAGTATACCCCAGCCAGTATATCTACCCCAGCCAGTATATCTCAGTATACCCCAGTCAGTATATCTACCCCAGCCAGTATATCTACCCCAGCCAGTATATCTCAGTATACCCCAGCCAGTATATCTCAGTATACCCCAGTCAGTATATCTACCCCAGCCAGTATATCTCAGTATACCCCAGCCAGTATATCTACCCCAGCCAGTATATCTCAGTATACCCCAGCCAGTATATCTCAGTATACCCCAGCCAGTATATCTCAGTATACCCCAGCCAGTATATCTACCCCAGCCAGTATATCTCAGTATACCCCAGCCAGTATATCTCAGTATACCCCAGCCAGTATATCTACCCCAGTCAGTATATCTACCCCAGCCAGTATATCTACCCCAGCCAGTATATCTCAGTATACCCCAGCCAGTATATCTCAGTATACCCCAGTCAGTATATCTACCCCAGCCAGTATATCTCAGTATACCCCAGCCAGTATATCTCAGTATACCCCAGCCAGTATATCTCAGTATACCCCAGCCAGTATATCTCAGTATACCCCAGCCAGTATATCTCAGTATACCCCAGCCAGTATATCTCAGTATACCCCAGCCAGTATATCTCAGTATACCCCAGCCAGTATATCTACCCCAGTCAGTATATCTACCCCAGCCAGTATATCTCAGTATACCCCAGCCAGTATATCTCAGTATACCCCAGCCAGTATATCTCAGTATACCCCAGCCAGTATATCTACCCCAGCCAGTATATCTACCCCAGCCAGTATATCTCAGTATACCCCAGCCAGTATATCTCAGTATACCCCAGCCAGTATATCTCAGTATACCCCAGTCAGTATATCTACCCCAGCCAGTATATCTACCCCAGCCAGTATATCTCAGTATACCCCAGCCAGTATATCTCAGTATACCCCAGCCAGTATATCTACCCCAGCCAGTATATCTCAGTATACCCCAGCCAGTATATCTACCCCAGCCAGTATATCTACCCCAGCCAGTATATCTCAGTATACCCCAGCCAGTATATCTCAGTATACCCCAGTCAGTATATCTACCCCAGCCAGTATATCTCAGTATACCCCAGCCAGTATATCTCAGTATACCCCAGCCAGTATATCTCAGTATACCCCAGCCAGTATATCTCAGTATACCCCAGCCAGTATATCTCAGTATACCCCAGCCAGTATATCTCAGTATACCCCAGCCAGTATATCTACCCCAGTCAGTATATCTACCCCAGCCAGTATATCTCAGTATACCCCAGCCAGTATATCTCAGTATACCCCAGCCAGTATATCTCAGTATACCCCAGCCAGTATATCTACCCCAGCCAGTATATCTACCCCAGCCAGTATATCTCAGTATACCCCAGTCAGTATATCTCAGTATACCCCAGCCAGTATATCTCAGTATATCCCAGTCAGTATATCTACCCCAGCCAGTATATCTACCCCAGCCAGTATATCTCAGTATACCCCAGCCAGTATATCTCAGTATACCCCAGCCAGTATATCTACCCCAGCCAGTATATCTCAGTATACCCCAGCCAGTATATCTACCCCAGCCAGTATATCTACCCCAGCCAGTATATCTCAGTATACCCCAGCCAGTATATCTCAGTATACCCCAGTCAGTAGATCTACCCCAGTCAGTATATCTCAGTATACCCCAGCCAGTATATCTCAGTATACCCCAGCCAGTATATCTCAGTATACCCCAGCCAGTATATCTCAGTATACCCCAGCCAGTATATCTCAGTATACCCCAGCCAGTATATCTCAGTAAACCCCAGCCAGTATATCTACCCCAGTCAGTATATCTACCCCAGCCAGTATATCTCAGTATACCCCAGCCAGTATATCTCAGTATACCCCAGCCAGTATATCTCAGTATACCCCAGCCAGTATATCTCAGTATACCCCAGCCAGTATATCTACCCCAGCCAGTATATCTTCCCCAGCCAGTATATCTCAGTATACCCCAGTCAGTATATCTCAGTATACCCCAGCCAGTATATCTCAGTATACCCCAGTCAGTATATCTACCCCAGCCAGTATATCTCAGTATACCCCAGTCAGTATATCTACCCCAGCCAGTATATCTCAGTATACCCCAGCCAGTATATCTCAGTATACCCCAGCCAGTATATCTCAGTATACCCCAGCCAGTATATCTACCCCAGCCAGTATATCTCTGTATACCCCAGCCAGTATATCTCAGTATACCCCAGCCAGTATATCTACCCCAGCCAGTATATCTACCCCAGCCAGTATATCTCAGTATACCCCAGCCAGTATATCTACCCCAGCCAGTATATCTCAGTATACCCCAGTCAGTATATCTACCCCAGCCAGTATATCTCAGTATACCCCAGTCAGTATATCTACCCCAGCCAGTATATCTCAGTATACCCCAGCCAGTATATCTCAGTATACCCCAGCCAGTATATCTCAGTATACCCCAGCCAGTATATCTACCCCAGCCAGTATATCTCAGTATACCCCAGCCAGTATATCTCAGTATACCCCAGCCAGTATATCTACCCCAGCCAGTATATCTACCCCAGTCAGTATATCTCAGTATACCCCAGCCAGTATATCTACCCCAGCCAGTATATCTCAGTATACCCCAGCCAGTATATCTACCCCAGCCAGTATATCTACCCCAGCCAGTATATCTCAGTATACCCCAGTCAGTATCTCTCAGTATACCCCAGCCAGTATATCTACCCCAGCCAGTATATCTCAGTATACCCCAGCCAGTATATCTCAGTATACCCCAATCAGTATATCTACCCCAGTCAGTATATCTCAGTATACCCCAGCCAGTATATCTCAGTATACCCCAGCCAGTATATCTACCCCAGCCAGTATATCTCAGTATACCCCAGCCAGTATATCTCAGTATACCCCAGCCAGTATATCTCAGTATACCCCAGTCAGTATATCTCAGTATACCCCAGCCAGTATATCTCAGTATACCCCAGCCAGTATATCTACCCCAGCCAGTATATCTCAGTATACCCCAGCCAGTATATCTCAGTATACCCCAGCCAGTATATCTCAGTATACCCCAGTCAGTATATCTACCCCAGCCAGTATATCTCAGTATACCCCAGCCAGTATATCTACCCCAGTCAGTATATCTCAGTATACCCCAGCCAGTATATCTCAGTATACCCCAGCCAGTATATCTCAGTATACCCCAGTCAGTATATCTACCCCAGCCAGTATATCTCAGTATACCTCAGCCAGTATATCTCAGTATACCCCAGTCAGTATATCTACCCCAGCCAGTATATCTCAGTATACCCCAGTCAGTATATCTACCCCAGCCAGTATATCTCAGTATACCCCAGACAGTATTCTCTACCCCAGCCAGTATATCTCAGTATACCCCAGCCAGTATATCTACCCCAGCCAGTATATCTCAGTATACCCCAGTCAGTATATCTCAGTATACCCCAGCCAGTATATCTACCCCAGCCAGTATATCTCAGTATACCCCAGTCAGTATATCTCAGTATACCCCAGCCAGTATATCTACCCCAGCCAGTATATCTCAGTATACCCCAGACAGTATATCTCAGTATACCCCAGCCAGTATATCTACCCCAGTCAGTATATCTCAGTATACCCCAGCCAGTATATCTACCCCAGCCAGTATATCTCAGTATACCCCAGCCAGTATATCTACCCCAGCCAATATATCTCAGTATACCCCAGCCAGTATATCTCAGTATACCCCAGCCAGTATATCTCAGTATACCCCAGTCAGTATATCTCAGTATACCCCAGCCAGTATATCTACCCCAGCCAGTATATCTCAGTATACCCCAGCCAGTATATCTACCCCAGCCAGTATATGTCAGTATACCCCAGCCAGTATATCTCAGTATACCCCAGTCAGTATATCTACCCCAGCCAGTATATCTCAGTATACCCCAGTCAGTATATCTACCCCAGCCAGTATATCTCAGTATACCCCAGTCAGTATATCTCAGTATACCCCAGCCAGTATATCTACCCCAGCCAGTATATCTCAGTATACCCCAGCCAGTATATCTCAGTATACCCCAGCCAGTATATCTACCCCAGCCAGTATATCTCAGTATACCCCAGTCAGTATATCTACCCCAGCCAGTATATCTCAGTATACCCCAGCCAGTATATCTCAGTATACCCCAGCCAGTATATCTCAGTATACCCCAGCCAGTATATCTACCCCAGCCAGTATATCTCAGTATACCCCAGCCAGTATATCTCAGTATACCCCAGCCAGTATATCTCAGTATACCCCAGTCAGTATATCTCAGTATACCCCAGCCAGTATATCTACCCCAGCCAGTATATCTCAGTATACCCCAGCCAGTATATCTACCCCAGCCAGTATATCTCAGTATACCCCAGCCAGTATATCTCAGTATACCCCAGTCAGTATATCTACCCCAGCCAGTATATCTCAGTATACCCCAGTCAGTATATCTACCCCAGCCAGTATATCTCAGTATACCCCAGTCAGTATATCTCAGTATACCCCAGCCAGTATATCTACCCCAGCCAGTATATCTCAGTATACCCCAGCCAGTATATCTACCCCAGCCAGTATATGTCAGTATACCCCAGCCAGTATATCTCAGTATACCCCAGTCAGTATATCTACCCCAGCCAGTATATCTCAGTATACCCCAGTCAGTATATCTACCCCAGCCAGTATATCTCAGTATACCCCAGCCAGTATATCTCAGTATACCCCAGCCAGTATATCTCAGTATACCCCAGCCAGTATATCTACCCCAGGCAGTATATCTCAGTATACCACAGCCAGTATATCTCAGTATACCCCAGCCAGTATATCTACCCCAGTCAGTATATCTACCCCAGCCAGTATATCTACCCCAGCCAGTATATCTCAGTATACCCCAGACAGTATATCTCAGTATACCCCAGTCAGTATATCTACCCCAGCCAGTATATCTCAGTATACCCCAGCCAGTATATCTCAGTATACCCCAGCCAGTATATCTCAGTATACCCCAGCCAGTATATCTCAGTATACCCCAGCCAGTATATCTCAGTATACCCCAGCCAGTATATCTCAGTATACCCCAGCCAGTATATCTCAGTATACCCCAGCCAGTATATCTCAGTATACCCCAGCCAGTATATCTCAGTATACCCCAGCCAGTATATCTACCCCAGTCAGTATATCTCAGTATACCCCAGCCAGTATATCTCAGTATACCCCAGCCAGTATATCTACCCCAGTCAGTATATCTACCCCAGCCAGTATATCTACCCCAGCCAGTATATCTCAGTATACCCCAGACAGTATATCTCAGTATACCCCAGTCAGTATATCTACCCCAGCCAGTATATCTCAGTATACCCCAGCCAGTATATCTCAGTATACCCCAGCCAGTATATCTCAGTATACCCCAGCCAGTATATCTCAGTATACCCCAGCCAGTATATCTCAGTATACCCCAGCCAGTATATCTCAGTATACCCCAGCCAGTATATCTCAGTATACCCCAGCCAGTATATCTCAGTATACCCCAGCCAGTATATCTACCCCAGTCAGTATATCTACCCCAGCCAGTATATCTCAGTATACCCCAGCCAGTATATCTCAGTATACCCCAGCCAGTATATCTCAGTATACCCCAGCCAGTATATCTACCCCAGCCAGTATATCTCAGTATACCCCAGCCAGTATATCTCAGTATACCCCAGCCAGTATATCTACCCCAGCCAGTATATCTCAGTATACCCCAGCCAGTATATCTACCCCAGCCAGTATATCTACCCCAGCCAGTATATCTCAGTATACCCCAGCCAGTATATCTCAGTATACCCCAGTCAGTATATCTACCCCAGCCAGTATATCTACCCCAGCCAGTATATCTCAGTATACCCCAGTCAGTATATCTACCCCAGTCAGTATATCTCAGTATACCCCAGCCAGTATATCTCAGTATACCCCAGCCAGTATATCTCAGTATACCCCAGCCAGTATATCTCAGTATACCCCAGCCAGTATATCTCAGTATACCCCAGCCAGTATATCTCAGTATACCCCAGCCAGTATATCTACCCCAGTCAGTATATCTACCCCAGCCAGTATATCTCAGTATACCCCAGCCAGTATATCTCAGTATACCCCAGCCAGTATATCTCAGTATACCCCAGCCAGTATATCTACCCCAGCCAGTATATCTACCCCAGCCAGTATATCTCAGTATACCCCAGTCAGTATATCTCAGTATACCCCAGCCAGTATATCTCAGTATACCCCAGCCAGTATATCTCAGTATACCCCAGCCAGTATATCTACCCCAGTCAGTATATCTACCCCAGCCAGTATATCTCAGTATACCCCAGCCAGTATATCTCAGTATACCCCAGCCAGTATATCTCAGTATACCCCAGCCAGTATATCTACCCCAGCCAGTATATCTACCCCAGCCAGTATATCTCAGTATACCCCAGTCAGTATATCTCAGTATACCCCAGCCAGTATATCTCAGTATATCCCAGTCAGTATATCTACCCCAGCCAGTATATCTACCCCAGCCAGTATATCTCAGTATACCCCAGCCAGTATATCTCAGTATACCCCAGTCAGTATATCTACCCCAGCCAGTATATCTACCCCAGCCAGTATATCTCAGTATACCCCAGTCAGTAGATCTACCCCAGTCAGTATATCTCAGTATACCCCAGCCAGTATATCTCAGTATACCCCAGCCAGTATATCTCAGTATACCCCAGCCAGTATATCTCAGTATACCCCAGCCAGTATATCTCAGTATACCCCAGCCAGTATATCTCAGTATACCCCAGCCAGTATATCTACCCCAGTCAGTATATCTACCCCAGCCAGTATATCTCAGTATACCCCAGCCAGTATATCTCAGTATACCCCAGCCAGTATATCTCAGTATACCCCAGCCAGTATATCTACCCCAGCCAGTATATCTACCCCAGCCAGTATT
This sequence comes from Salvelinus fontinalis, assembly GCF_029448725.1. Lineage (NCBI taxonomy): Eukaryota > Metazoa > Chordata > Actinopteri > Salmoniformes > Salmonidae > Salvelinus > Salvelinus fontinalis. The sequence goes on from NC_074679.1 coordinate 1,891,974, forward strand.
TCTCAGTATACCCCAGTCAGTATATCTCAGTATACCCCAGCCAGTATATCTACCCCAGCCAGTATATCTCAGTATACCCCAGCCAGTATATCTACCCCAGCCAGTATATCTACCCCAGCCAGTATATCTCAGTATACCCCAGCCAGTATATCTACCCCAGCCAGTATATCTCAGTATACCCCAGCCAGTATATCTACCCCAGCCAGTATATCTCAGTATACCCCAGTCAGTATATCTACCCCAGCCAGTATATCTACCCCAGCCAGTATATCTCAGTATACCCCAGTCAGTAGATCTACCCCAGTCAGTATATCTCAGTATACCCCAGCCAGTATATCTCAGTATACCCCAGCCAGTATATCTACCCCAGCCAGTATATCTCAGTATACCCCAGCCAGTATATCTCAGTATACCCCAGTCAGTATTTCTACCCCAGTCAGTATATCTCAGTATACCCCAGCCAGTATATCTCAGTATACCCCAGCCAGTATATCTCAGTATACCCCAGCCAGTATATCTCAGTATACCCCAGCCAGTATATCTCAGTATACCCCAGTCAGTATATCTACCCCAGTCAGTATATCTCAGTATACCCCAGCCAGTATATCTACCCCAGCCAGTATATCTACCCCAGTCAGTATATCTCAGTATACCCCAGCCAGTATATCTACCCCAGCCAGTATATCTACCCCAGCCAGTATATCTCAGTATACCCCAGCCAGTATATCTACCCCAGCCAGTATATCTCAGTATACCCCAGTCAGTATATCTACCCCAGCCAGTATATCTCAGTATACCCCAGTCAGTATATCTACCCCAGCCAGTATATCTCAGTATACCCCAGCCAGTATATCTCAGTATACCCCAGCCAGTATATCTCAGTATACCCCAGCCAGTATATCTACCCCAGCCAGTATATCTCTGTATACCCCAGCCAGTATATCTCAGTATACCCCAGCCAGTATATCTACCCCAGCCAGTATATCTACCCCAGTCAGTATATCTCAGTATACCCCAGCCAGTATATCTACCCCAGCCAGTATATCTCAGTATACCCCAGCCAGTATATCTACCCCAGCCAGTATATCTACCCCAGCCAGTATATCTCAGTATACCCCAGTCAGTATCTCTCAGTATACCCCAGCCAGTATATCTACCCCAGCCAGTATATCTACCCCAGCCAGTATATCTCAGTATACCCCAGCCAGTATATCTCAGTATACCCCAATCAGTATATCTACCCCAGTCAGTATATCTCAGTATACCCCAGCCAGTATATCTACCCCAGCCAGTATATCTCAGTATACCCCAGCCAGTATACCTACCCCAGCCAGTATATCTACCCCAGCCAGTATATCTCAGTATACCCCAGTCAGTATCTCTCAGTATACCCCAGCCAGTATATCTACCCCAGCCAGTATATCTACCCCAGCCAGTATATCTCAGTATACCCCAGCCAGTATATCTCAGTATACCCCAGTCAGTATATCTCAGTATACCCCAGCCAGTATATCTCAGTATACCCCAGCCAGTATATCTACCCCAGCCAGTATATCTCAGTATACCCCAGCCAGTATATCTCAGTATACCCCAGCCAGTATATCTCAGTATACCCCAGTCAGTATATCTACCCCAGCCAGTATATCTCAGTATACCCCAGCCAGTATATCTACCCCAGTCAGTATATCTCAGTATACCCCAGCCAGTATATCTCAGTATACCCCAGGCAGTATATCTCAGTATACCCCAGTCAGTATATCTACCCCAGCCAGTATATCTCAGTATACCCCAGTCAGTATATCTACCCCAGCCAGTATATCTCAGTATACCCCAGTCAGTATATCTACCCCAGCCAGTATATCTCAGTATACCCCAGCCAGTATATCTACCCCAGCCAGTATATCTCAGTATACCCCAGCCAGTATATCTACCCCAGCCAGTATATCTCAGTATACCCCAGCCAGTATATCTCAGTATACCCCAGCCAGTATATCTCAGTATACCCCAGTCAGTATATCTACCCCAGCCAGTATATCTCAGTATACCCCAGCCAGTATATCTACCCCAGCCAGTATATATCAGTATACCCCAGCCAGTATATCTCAGTATACCCCAGCCAGTATATCTACCCCAGCCAGTATATCTCAGTATACCCCAGTCAGTATATCTACCCCAGTCAGTATATCTCAGTATACCCCAGCCAGTATATCTACCCCAGTCAGTATATCTCAGTATACCCCAGCCAGTATATCTACCCCAGCCAGTATATCTCAGTATACCCCAGCCAGTATATCTCAGTATACCCCAGCCAGTATATCTACCCCAGCCAGTATATCTCAGTATACCCCAGCCAGTATATCTACCCCAGCCAGTATATCTACCCCAGCCAGTATATCTCAGTATACCCCAGCCAGTATATCTACCCCAGCCAGTATATCTCAGTATACCCCAGCCAGTATATCTACCCCAGCCAGTATATCTACCCCAGTCAGTATATCTCAGTATACCCCAGCCAGTATATCTACCCCAGCCAGTATATCTCAGTATACCCCAGCCAGTATATCTACCCCAGCCAGTATATCTACCCCAGCCAGTATATCTCAGTATACCCCAGCCAGTATATCTCCCTACAGGGTTATGGTTTTAGCTAAATTAGGGATTTCCTCATTCCTGTCTGATTCGTGTTCAGAGTTAGAGATAGTCAACATGGCATGATCATCCTCCAGAAAGTAGAGTCCATCACAACGATTTGCCACTGAACTTTGTCGATAGCGCTATTAACTTCAGGGCAGCAATATTTAGAGCAGTAGCAAAACCTTTCTAGTTCTTCATATCTTTCATAAAAAGCGGTGTTAGACAGAATTATCCACACGAACTCATGTTATAGACAGAAACGTGCTACATGGCAGACCAATCTGAACTCATCTCTCGGCATGGGCAGCCCATCTATTATCTCAGCCAATCATGGCTATCGGGAAGGTTCCTGTATTTTTCAGTGGCTAAACCAACAATTTTATACGTATTTACAGATGGCATAGAAGTTTGCAATTAATTAAATAATTAATTCAACGTTCCAATTTTTGCATATTTTATTTGAAATATGTTCACATGCCTCTCCTGTGAAGTAGTGACGTGCGGCATAAGCCTGCTTTCTTGAAATGGGTCACATTGTCACGTTCCTGACCTGTTTTCCATTGTTTTTGTATGTGTTTAGTTGGTCAGGGCGTGAGTTGGGGTGGGAATTCTATGTTATGTGTTTCTATGTTGGGTTAAATGCGTTGCCTGATATGGTTCTCAATTAGAGGCAGGTGTTTGACGTTTCCTCTGAATGAGAACCATATTAAGGTTGGCTGTTCTCACTGTTTGTTTGTGGGTGATTGTCGCTGTGTCTGTGTTTTGTTGCACCACACGGTACTGTCTCGTTCGTTTTTCCTGTTTGTGCGTTCTTCGTTTCATGTAGTTCTCATGTTCAGGTCTGTTTAGTTCGTTTTGTTATTTTGTAATTTCTAAAGTGTGCTTCGTCATCGTTATTCTTTTCTTTATTAAATTCATTATGTATTCATCACCCGCTGCGCCTTGGTCCGCTCATTCACCACAAGACGACCGTTACACACATTTAGCCGTGTTACCGTCTGAATTAAAAATGGATTCAATGGATGTTTTTACTCACTCATCTATACACAATACCCCATAATGACAAAGTGAAAACACGTTTTTATAGAATATAGCTAATTTATTGAAGATGAAATACAGAAATATCTAATTTACATAAGTATTCAAATCCCAGAGTCAATACTTTGTAGAAGAACCTTTGGCAATGATTACAGGTGTGAGTCTTTCTGGGTAAGTCTCTAAGAGGTGACAGTCTTTCTGGATAAGTCTCTAAGAGCTGACAGTCTTTCTGGGTAAGTCTCTAAGAGCTGACAGTCTTTCTGGGTAAGTCTCTAAGAGCTGACAGTCTTTCTGGGTAAGTCTCTAAGAGCTGAGAGTCTTTCTGGGTAAGTCTCTAAGAGCTGACAGTCTTTCTGGATAAGTCTCTAAGAGCTGACAGTCTTTCTGGGTAAGTCTCTAAGAGCTGAGAGTCTTTCTGGGTAAGTCTCTAAGAGCTGAGAGTCTTTCTGGGTAAGTCTCTAAGAGCTGACAGTCTTTCTGGATAAGTCTCTAAGAGCTGACAGTCTTTCTGGATAAGTCTCTAAGAGCTTTACACACCTGGATTGTGCAACATTTGCCCGTTATTCTCTTCAGAATTCAAGAAGATTTAAGTCAGGAACATTCACTCTTCTTGGTAAATCACTTGGTTCTTGTCCTGCTGAAAGGTGAATTCATCTCCCAGTGTCTGGTGGAAAGCAGACTGAAAATATTTATCATGTTTCCCCCACAGCTCCCTCAGCTGGGATCTCTTGATTTGGTCTGACTGAGATTTTAGAATTATGACCACCTGTGTGGTCTTGTTGACGTGACACGCCTTCGTGCGGCAATACAACTACAAATTCTGCCAAAAATATCCTCTGTGTACAACGTAAAACACCAAATAATGCATGCAGAGCAGAATTAGGCCAATACCCACTAATGATCAAAATCCAGAAAAGAGCCACCCAAAATGGAAGCGATACTCAAACCTTCCATAACAAAGCCATCACCTACAGAAAGAACCTGGAGAAGAGTTCCCTAAGCAAGCTAGAATGATATTTGGCCCTAAACAGAGAGTACCCAGTGGCAGAATACCTGACCACTGTGACTGACCCAAACTTAATGAAATCTTTGACTATGTACAGACTCAGTGAGCATAGCCTTGCTATTGAGAAAGGCCGCCATAGGCAGACCTGGGTCTCAAGAGAAGACAGGCTATGTGCTCACTGCCCACAAAATGAGGTGGAAACTGAGCTGCACTTCCTAACCTCAGATTACACAGACCCACAAAGAATTAGAAAACAAATGCAATTTTGATAAACTCCCATATATATTGGGTGAAATACCACAGTGTTCCATCACAGCAGCAATATTTATGACCTGTTGCCACAAGAAAAGGGCAACCAGTGAAGAACAAACACCATTGTAAATACAACCTATATTTATGTTTATTTATTTTCCCTTTTGTACTTTAACTATTTGCACATCGTTACAACACTCTATATAGACATAATATGACATTTGAAATGTAATGTCTACTGTAAATTTTTATTGTTTATTTCACTTTAGTTTATTATCGATTTCACTTGCTTTGGCAAAGTAAACATATGTTTCCCATGGAAATAAAGCCCCTTAAATTGAATTGAAATTGAGAGAGAGAGATAAAGAGGAGTGTATTTACCTGTGGGCAGTACTGTGGGTAGTCTGGCTGTAGAGACGAAGAGAGGGAAGAGGAGGAGGGAGAGCCAGAGAGAACACCACACAGCAACCATTCCTCTGGCCAACGTAGCTACACGCTGAGCTACTAAGCCCGTCTCCGACTCAGGCATCGTACCGGTGCATCATGGGTATCCAACAGAAGCACTGCCTCCGTTACCATAGAAACAACTCCGGATATACCCCTCACTGTCCTGAAACACAGAGAGAACAGTTAGTCAGTCAGTCAGTCAGCTAGTCCCAGTCTGTCTGTCAGTCAGTCAGCTAGTCCCAGTCTGTCTGTCAGTCAGTCAGCTAGTCCCAGTCTGTCTGTCAGTCAGTCAGCTAGTCCCAGTCAGTCAGTCAGTCAGTCAGTCAGCTAGTCCCAGTCTGTCAGTTAGTCAGTCAGCTAGTCCCAGTCAGTCAGTCAGTCAGTCAGCTAGTCCCAGTCAGTCAGTCAGTCAGTCAGCTAGTCCCAGTCTGTCAGTCAGCTAGTCCCAGTCTGTCAGTCAGTCAGTCAGCTAGTCCCAGTCTGTCAGTCAGTCAGTCAGTCAGTCAGCTAGTCCCAGTCTGTCAGTCAGTCAGTCAGCTAGTCCCAGTCTGTCTGTCAGTCAGTCAGCTAGTCCCAGTCAGTCAGTCAGTCAGTCAGTCAGCTAGTCCCAGTCTGTCAGTTAGTCAGTCAGCTAGTCCCAGTCAGTCAGTCAGTCAGCTAGTCCCAGTCAGTCAGTCAGTCAGTCAGCTAGTCCCAGTCTGTCAGTCAGCTAGTCCCAGTCTGTCAGTCAGTCAGTCAGCTAGTCCCAGTCTGTCAGTCAGTCAGTCAGTCAGTCAGCTAGACCCAGTCTGTCAGTCAGTCAGTCAGCTAGTCCCAGTCTGTCAGTCAGTCAGTCAGTCAGTCAGTCAGTCAGTCAGTGAGTCAAACAGTCAGTCAGCCAGTCCCAGTCTGTCAGTCAGTCAGTCAGCTAGTCCCGGTCTGTCAGTCAGTCAGTCAGTCAGTCAGTCAGTCAGCTAGTCCCAGTCTGTCAGTCAGTCAGTCAGCTAGTCCCAGTCTGTCTGTCAGTCAGTCAGCTAGTCCCAGTCTGTCAGTCAGTCAGTCAGTCTGTCTGTCAGTCAGTCAGTCAGTCAGTCAGTCAGCTAGTCCCAGTCTGTCAGTCAGTCAGTCAGTCAGTCAGTCAGTGAGTCAAACAGTCAGTCAGCTAGTCCCAGTCTGTCAGTCAGTCAGTCAGCTAGTCCCAGTCTGTCAGTCAGTCAGTCAGCTAGTCCCAGTCTGTCTGTCAGTCAGTCAGCTAGTCCCAGTCTGTCAGTCAGTCAGTCAGTCAGTCAGTGAGTCAAACAGTCAGTCAGCTAGTCCCAGTCTGTCAGTCAGTCAGTCAGTCAGTCAGTGAGTCAAACAGTCAGTCAGCCAGTCCCAGTCTGTCAGTCAGTCAGTCAGCTAGTCCCGGTCTGTCAGTCAGTCAGTCAGTCAGCTAGTCCCAGTCAGTCAGTCAGTCAGTCAGTCAGTCAGTCAGTCAGCTAGTCCCAGTCAGTCAGTCAGTCAGCTAGTCCCAGTCTGTCAGTCAGTCAGTCAGTCAGTCAGCTAGTCCCAGTCTGTCAGTCAGTCAGTCAGTCAGTCAGCTAGTCCCAGTCTGTCAGTCAGTCAGTCAGTCAGCTAGTCCCAGTCAGTCAGTCAGTCAGTCAGCTAGTCCCGGTCTGTCAGTCAGTCAGTCAGCTAGTCCCGGTCTGTCAGTCAGTCAGTCAGTCAGTCAGCCAGTCCCAGTCTGTCAGTCAGTCAGCTAGTCCCAGTCTGTCAGTCAGTCAGTCAGCTAGTCCCAGTCTGTCAGTCAGTCAGTCAGCTAGTCCCAGTCTGTCAGTCAGTCAGTCAGCTAGTCCCAGTCTGTCAGTTAGTCAGTCAGTCAGTCAGCTAGTCCCAGTCTGTCTGTTAGTCAGTCAGCCAGTCCCAGTCTGTCTGTCAGTCAGTCAGTTAGTCCCAGTCTGTCTGTCAGTCAGTCAGTCAGTGAGTCAAACAGTCAGTCAGCCAGTCCCAGTCTGTCAGTAAGTCAGTCAGCTAGTCCCAGTCAGTCTGTCAGTCAGTCAGTCAGCCAGTCCCAGTCTGTCTGTCAGTCAGTCAGTTAGTCCCAGTCTGTCTGTCAGTCAGCTAGTCCCAGTGTGTCAGTCAGTCAAACAGTCAGTCAAACAGTCATTCAGTAAGTCAGAACATACTGGGCCCGTTCAAGCAGATCACCATCGCTGGTCACCGCCTTTCAAAGTGTGTTGCATTATAAGGATAAGGACGTGCACCTACATGTCTAGGGTAGAGTCCAGTAGGATAAATACACATGTAGGTAGAGTCCAGTAGGATAAATACACATGTAGGTAGAGTCCAGTAGGATAAATACACATGTAGGTAGAGTCCAGTATGATAAAGACACATGTAGGTAGAGTCCAATAGGATAAATACACATGTAGGTAGAGTCCAGTAGGATAAAGACACATGTAGGTAGAGTCCAGTAGGATAAAGACACATGTAGATAGAGTCCAGTAGGATAAATACACATGTAGGTAGGGTAGAGTCCAGTAGGATAAATACACATGTAGGATAAATACACATGTAGATAGAGTCCAGTAGGATAAATACACATGTAGGTAGAGTCCAGTAGGATAAATACACATGTAGATAGAGTCCAGTAGGATAAATACACATGTAGGTAGAGTCCAGTAGGATAAATACACATGTAGATCAAGTCCAGTAGGATAAAGACACATGTAGGTAGAGTCCAATAGGATAAATACACATGTAGGTAGAGTCCAGTAGGATAAATACACATGTAGGTAGAGTCCAGTAGGATAAATACACATGTAGGTAGAGTCCAGTAGGATAAATACACATGTAGATAGATTCCAGTAGGATAAATACACATGTAGGTAGAGTCCAATAGGATAATACACATGTAGGTAGAGTCCAATAGGATAAATACACATGTAGGTAGAGTCCAGTAGGATAAATACACATGTAGGTAGAGTCCAGTAGGATAAATACACATGTAGGTAGAGTCCAGCAGGATAAATACACATGTAGGTAGAGTCCAGTAGGATAAATACACATGTAGGTAGAGTCCAGTAGGATAAATACACATGTAGGTAGAGTCCAGTAGGATAAATACACATGTAGGTAGAGTCCAGTAGGATAAATACACATGTAGATAGAGTCCAGTAGGATAAATACACATGTAGGTAGAGTCCAATATGATAAATACACATGTAGGTAGAGTCCAGTAGGATAAATACACATGTAGGTAGAGTCCAGTAGGATAATACACATGTAGGTAGAGTCCAGTAGGATAAATACACATGTACATAGAGTCCAGTAGGATAAATACACATGTAGGTAGAGTCCAGTAGGATAAATACACATGTAGGTAGAGTCCAGTAGGATAAATACACATGTAGGTAGAGTCCAATATGATAAATACACATGTAGGTAGAGTCCAATATGATAAATACACATGTAGGTAGAGTCCAGTAAGATAAATAGACATGTAGATAGAGTCCAGTAGGATAAATACACATGTAGGTAGAGTCCAGTAGGATAAATACACATGTAGGTAGAGTCCAGTAGGATAAATACACATGTAGGTAGAGTCCAATAGGATAAATACACATGTAGGTAGAGTCCAGTAGGATAAATACACATGTAGATCGAGTCCAGTAGGATAAAGACACATGTAGGTAGAGTCCAGTAGGATAAAGACACATGTAGGTAGAGTCCAGTAGGATAAATACACATGTAGGTAGAGTCCAGTAGGATAAATACACATGTAGGTAGAGTCCAGTAGGATAAAGACACATGTAGGTAGAGTCCAGTAGGATAAATACACATGTAGGTAGAGTCCAGTAGGATAAATACACATGTAGGTAGAGTCCAGTAGGATAAATACACATGTAGATCGAGTCCAGTAGGATAAAGACACATGTAGGTAGAGTCCAGTAGGATAAAGACACATGTAGGTAGAGTCCAGTAGGATAAATACACATGTAGGTAGAGTCCAGTAGGATAAATACACATGTAGGTAGAGTCCAGTAGGATAAATACACATGTAGGTAGAGTCCAGTAGGATAAATACACATGTAGATCGAGTCCAGTAGGATAAAGACACATGTAGGTAGAGTCCAGTAGGATAAAGACACATGTAGGTAGAGTCCAGTAGGATAAATACACATGTAGGTAGAGTCCAGTAGGATAAATACACATGTAGGTAGAGTCCAGTAGGATAATACACATGTAGGTAGAGTCCAGTAGGATAAATACACATGTAGATAGAGTCCAGTAGGATAAATACACATGTAGGTAGAGTCCAGTAGGATAAATACACATGTAGGTAGAGTCCAGTAGGATAAAGACACATGTAGGTAGAGTCCAGTAGGATAAAGACACATGTAGGTAGAGTCCAGTAGGATAAATACACATGTAGGTAGAGTCCAGTAGGATAAATAAACATGTAGGTAGAGTCCAGTAGGATAAAGACACATGTAGGTAGAGTCCAGTAGGATAAATACACATGTAGGTAGAGTCCAGTAGGATAAATAGACATGTAGGTAGAGTCCAGTAGGATAAATACACATGTAGGTAGAGTCCAGTAGGATAAATACACATGTAGGTAGAGTCCAGTAGGATAAATACACATGTAGGTAGAGTCCAGTAGGATAAATACACATGTAGGTAGAGTCCAGTAGGATAAATACACATGTAGGTAGAGTCCAGTAGGATAAATACACATGTAGGTAGAGTCCAATAGGATAAATAGACATGTAGGTAGAGTCCAGTAGGATAAATACACATGTAGGTAGAGTCCAGTAGGATAAATACACATGTAGGTAGAGTCCAGTAGGATAAATACACATGTAGGTAGAGTCCAATAGGATAAATACCCATGTAGGTAGAGTCCAGTAGGATAAATACACATGTAGGTAGAGTCCAATAGGATAAATACACATGTAGGTAGAGTCCAGTAGGATAAATACACATGTAGGTAGAGTCCAATAGGATAAATACACATGTAGGTAGAGTCCAGTAGGATAAATACACATGTAGGTAGAGTCCAGTAGGATAAATACACATGTAGGTAGAGTCCAGTAGGATAAATACACATGTAGGTAGAGTCCAATAGGATAAATACACATGTAGGTAGAGTCCAGTAGGATAAATACACATGTAGGTAGAGTCCAGTAGGATAAATACACATGTAGGTAGAGTCCAGTAGGATAAATACACATGTAGGTAGAGTCCAGTAGGATAAATACACATGTAGGTAGAGTCCAGTAGGATAAATACACATGTAGGTAGGGTAGAGTCCAGTAGGATAAATACACATGTAGGTAGAGTCCAGTAGGATAAATACACATGTAGGTAGAGTCCAGTAGGATAAATACACATGTAGGTAGAGTCCAGTAGGATAAATACACATGTAGGTAGAGTCCAGTAGGATAAATACACATGTAGGTAGAGTCCAGTAGGATAAATACACATGTAGGTAGAGTCCAGTAGGATAAATACACATGTAGGTAGAGTCCAGTAGGATAAATACACATGTAGATAGAGTCCAGTAGGATAAATACACATGTAGGTAGAGTCCAGTAGGATAAATAGACATGTAGGTAGAGTCCAGTAGGATAAATACACATGTAGGTAGAGTCCAGTAGGATAAATAGACATGTAGGTAGAGTCCAGTAGGATAAATACACATGTAGGTAGAGTCCAGTAGGATAAATACACATGTAGGTAGAGTCCAGTAGGATAAATACACATGTAGGTAGAGTCCAGTAGGATAAATACACATGTAGGTAGAGTCCAGTAGGATAAATACACATGTAGGTAGAGTCCAGTAGGATAAATACACATGTAGGTAGAGTCCAGTAGGATAAATACACATGTAGGTAGAGTCCAGTAGGATAAATACACATGTAGGTAGAGTCCAGTAGGATAAATACACATGTAGGTAGAGTCCAGTAGGATAAATACACATGTAGGTAGAGTCCAGTAGGATAAATACACATGTAGGTAGAGTCCAGTAGGATAAATACACATGTAGGTAGAGTCCAGTAGGATAAATACACATGTAGGTAGAGTCCAGTAGGATAAATACACATGTAGGTAGAGTCCAGTAGGATAAATACACATGTAGGTAGAGTCCAGTAGGATAAATACACATGTAGGTAGAGTCCAGTAGGATAAATACACATGTAGGTAGAGTCCAATAGGATAAATACACATGTAGGTAGAGTCCAGTAGGATAAAGACACATGTAGGTAGAGTCCAGTAGGATAAATACACATGTAGGTAGAGTCCAGTAGGATAAATACACATGTAGGTAGAGTCCAGTAGGATAAATACACATGTAGGTAGAGTCCAGTAGGATAAATACACATGTAGGTAGAGTCCAGTAGGATAAATACACATGTAGGTAGAGTCCAGTAGGATAAATACACATGTAGGTAGAGTCCAGTAGGATAAATACACATGTAGGTAGAGTCCAGTAGGATAAATACACATGTAGGTAGAGTCCAGTAGGATAAATACACATGTAGGTAGAGTCCAGTAGGATAAATACACATGTAGGTAGAGTCCAGTAGGATAAATACACATGTAGGTAGAGTCCAGTAGGATAAATACACATGTAGGTAGAGTCCAGTAGGATAAATACACATGTAGGTAGAGTCCAGTAGGATAAATACACATGTAGGTAGAGTCCAGTAGGATAAATACACATGTAGGTAGAGTCCAGTAGGATAAATACACATGTAGGTAGAGTCCAGTAGGATAAATACACATGTAGGTAGAGTCCAGTAGGATAAATACACATGTAGGTAGAGTCCAGTAGGATAAATACACATGTAGGTAGAGTCCAGTAGGATAAATACACATGTAGGTAGAGTCCAGTAGGATAAATACACATGTAGGTAGAGTCCAGTAGGATAAATACACATGTAGGTAGAGTCCAGTAGGATAAATACACATGTAGGTAGAGTCCAGTAGGATAAATACACATGTAGGTAGAGTCCAGTAGGATAAATACACATGTAGGTAGAGTCCAGTAGGATAAATACACATGTAGGTAGAGTCCAGTAGGATAAATACACATGTAGGTAGAGTCCAGTAGGATAAATACACATGTAGGTAGAGTCCAGTAGGATAAATACACATGTAGGTAGAGTCCAGTAGGATAAATACACATGTAGGTAGAGTCCAGTAGGATAAATACACATGTAGGTAGAGTCCAGTAGGATAAATACACATGTAGGTAGAGTCCAGTAGGATAAATACACATGTAGGTAGAGTCCAGTAGGATAAATACACATGTAGGTAGAGTCCAGTAGGATAAATACACATGTAGGTAGAGTCCAGTAGGATAAATACACATGTAGGTAGAGTCCAGTAGGATAAATACACATGTAGGTAGAGTCCAGTAGGATAAATACACATGTAGGTAGAGTCCAGTAGGATAAATACACATGTAGGTAGAGTCCAGTAGGATAAATACACATGTAGGTAGAGTCCAGTAGGATAAATACACATGTAGGTAGAGTCCAGTAGGATAAATACACATGTAGGTAGAGTCCAGTAGGATAAATACACATGTAGGTAGAGTCCAGTAGGATAAATACACATGTAGGTAGAGTCCAGTAGGATAAATACACATGTAGGTAGAGTCCAGTAGGATAAATACACATGTAGGTAGAGTCCAGTAGGATAAATACACATGTAGGTAGAGTCCAGTAGGATAAATACACATGTAGGTAGAGTCCAGTAGGATAAATACACATGTAGGTAGAGTCCAGTAGGATAAATACACATGTAGGTAGAGTCCAGTAGGATAAATACACATGTAGGTAGAGTCCAGTAGGATAAATACACATGTAGGTAGAGTCCAGTAGGATAAATACACATGTAGGTAGAGTCCAGTAGGATAAATACACATGTAGGTAGAGTCCAGTAGGATAAATACACATGTAGGTAGAGTCCAGTAGGATAAATACACATGTAGGTAGAGTCCAGTAGGATAAATACACATGTAGGTAGAGTCCAGTAGGATAAATACACATGTAGGTAGAGTCCAGTAGGATAAATACACATGTAGGTAGAGTCCAGTAGGATAAATACACATGTAGGTAGAGTCCAGTAGGATAAATACACATGTAGGTAGAGTCCAGTAGGATAAATACACATGTAGGTAGAGTCCAGTAGGATAAATACACATGTAGGTAGAGTCCAGTAGGATAAATACACATGTAGGTAGAGTCCAGTAGGATAAATACACATGTAGGTAGAGTCCAGTAGGATAAATACACATGTAGGTAGAGTCCAGTAGGATAAATACACATGTAGGTAGAGTCCAGTAGGATAAATACACATGTAGGTAGAGTCCAGTAGGATAAATACACATGTAGGTAGAGTCCAGTAGGATAAATACACATGTAGGTAGAGTCCAGTAGGATAAATACACATGTAGGTAGAGTCCAGTAGGATAAATACACATGTAGGTAGAGTCCAGTAGGATAAATACACATGTAGGTAGAGTCCAGTAGGATAAATACACATGTAGGTAGAGTCCAGTAGGATAAATACACATGTAGGTAGAGTCCAGTAGGATAAATACACATGTAGGTAGAGTCCAGTAGGATAAATACACATGTAGGTAGAGTCCAGTAGGATAAATACACATGTAGGTAGAGTCCAGTAGGATAAATACACATGTAGGTAGAGTCCAGTAGGATAAATACACATGTAGGTAGAGTCCAGTAGGATAAATACACATGTAGGTAGAGTCCAGTAGGATAAATACACATGTAGGTAGAGTCCAGTAGGATAAATACACATGTAGGTAGAGTCCAGTAGGATAAATACACATGTAGGTAGAGTCCAGTAGGATAAATACACATGTAGGTAGAGTCCAGTAGGATAAATACACATGTAGGTAGAGTCCAGTAGGATAAATACACATGTAGGTAGAGTCCAGTAGGATAAATACACATGTAGGTAGAGTCCAGTAGGATAAATACACATGTAGGTAGAGTCCAGTAGGATAAATACACATGTAGGTAGAGTCCAGTAGGATAAATACACATGTAGGTAGAGTCCAGTAGGATAAATACACATGTAGGTAGAGTCCAGTAGGATAAATACACATGTAGGTAGAGTCCAGTAGGATAAATACACATGTAGGTAGAGTCCAGTAGGATAAATACACATGTAGGTAGAGTCCAGTAGGATAAATACACATGTAGGTAGAGTCCAGTAGGATAAATACACATGTAGGTAGAGTCCAGTAGGATAAATACACATGTAGGTAGAGTCCAGTAGGATAAATACACATGTAGGTAGAGTCCAGTAGGATAAATACACATGTAGGTAGAGTCCAGTAGGATAAATACACATGTAGGTAGAGTCCAGTAGGATAAATACACATGTAGGTAGAGTCCAGTAGGATAAATACACATGTAGGTAGAGTCCAGTAGGATAAATACACATGTAGGTAGAGTCCAGTAGGATAAATACACATGTAGGTAGAGTCCAGTAGGATAAATACACATGTAGGTAGAGTCCAGTAGGATAAATACACATGTAGGTAGAGTCCAGTAGGATAAATACACATGTAGGTAGAGTCCAGTAGGATAAATACACATGTAGGTAGAGTCCAGTAGGATAAATACACATGTAGGTAGAGTCCAGTAGGATAAATACACATGTAGGTAGAGTCCAGTAGGATAAATACACATGTAGGTAGAGTCCAGTAGGATAAATACACATGTAGGTAGAGTCCAGTAGGATAAATACACATGTAGGTAGAGTCCAGTAGGATAAATACACATGTAGGTAGAGTCCAGTAGGATAAATACACATGTAGGTAGAGTCCAGTAGGATAAATACACATGTAGGTAGAGTCCAGTAGGATAAATACACATGTAGGTAGAGTCCAGTAGGATAAATACACATGTAGGTAGAGTCCAGTAGGATAAATACACATGTAGGTAGAGTCCAGTAGGATAAATACACATGTAGGTAGAGTCCAGTAGGATAAATACACATGTAGGTAGAGTCCAGTAGGATAAATACACATGTAGGTAGAGTCCAGTAGGATAAATACACATGTAGGTAGAGTCCAGTAGGATAAATACACATGTAGGTAGAGTCCAGTAGGATAAATACACATGTAGGTAGAGTCCAGTAGGATAAATACACATGTAGGTAGAGTCCAGTAGGATAAATACACATGTAGGTAGAGTCCAGTAGGATAAATACACATGTAGGTAGAGTCCAGTAGGATAAATACACATGTAGGTAGAGTCCAGTAGGATAAATACACATGTAGGTAGAGTCCAGTAGGATAAATACACATGTAGGTAGAGTCCAGTAGGATAAATACACATGTAGGTAGAGTCCAGTAGGATAAATACACATGTAGGTAGAGTCCAGTAGGATAAATACACATGTAGGTAGAGTCCAGTAGGATAAATACACATGTAGGTAGAGTCCAGTAGGATAAATACACATGTAGGTAGAGTCCAGTAGGATAAATACACATGTAGGTAGAGTCCAGTAGGATAAATACACATGTAGGTAGAGTCCAGTAGGATAAATACACATGTAGGTAGAGTCCAGTAGGATAAATACACATGTAGGTAGAGTCCAGTAGGATAAATACACATGTAGGTAGAGTCCAGTAGGATAAATACACATGTAGGTAGAGTCCAGTAGGATAAATACACATGTAGGTAGAGTCCAGTAGGATAAATACACATGTAGGTAGAGTCCAGTAGGATAAATACACATGTAGGTAGAGTCCAGTAGGATAAATACACATGTAGGTAGAGTCCAGTAGGATAAATACACATGTAGGTAGAGTCCAGTAGGATAAATACACATGTAGGTAGAGTCCAGTAGGATAAATACACATGTAGGTAGAGTCCAGTAGGATAAATACACATGTAGGTAGAGTCCAGTAGGATAAATACACATGTAGGTAGAGTCCAGTAGGATAAATACACATGTAGGTAGAGTCCAGTAGGATAAATACACATGTAGGTAGAGTCCAGTAGGATAAATACACATGTAGGTAGAGTCCAGTAGGATAAATACACATGTAGGTAGAGTCCAGTAGGATAAATACACATGTAGGTAGAGTCCAGTAGGATAAATACACATGTAGGTAGAGTCCAGTAGGATAAATACACATGTAGGTAGAGTCCAGTAGGATAAATACACATGTAGGTAGAGTCCAGTAGGATAAATACACATGTAGGTAGAGTCCAGTAGGATAAATACACATGTAGGTAGAGTCCAGTAGGATAAATACACATGTAGGTAGAGTCCAGTAGGATAAATACACATGTAGGTAGAGTCCAGTAGGATAAATACACATGTAGGTAGAGTCCAGTAGGATAAATACACATGTAGGTAGAGTCCAGTAGGATAAATACACATGTAGGTAGAGTCCAGTAGGATAAATACACATGTAGGTAGAGTCCAGTAGGATAAATACACATGTAGGTAGAGTCCAGTAGGATAAATACACATGTAGGTAGAGTCCAGTAGGATAAATACACATGTAGGTAGAGTCCAGTAGGATAAATACACATGTAGGTAGAGTCCAGTAGGATAAATACACATGTAGGTAGAGTCCAGTAGGATAAATACACATGTAGGTAGAGTCCAGTAGGATAAATACACATGTAGGTAGAGTCCAGTAGGATAAATACACATGTAGGTAGAGTCCAGTAGGATAAATACACATGTAGGTAGAGTCCAGTAGGATAAATACACATGTAGGTAGAGTCCAGTAGGATAAATACACATGTAGGTAGAGTCCAGTAGGATAAATACACATGTAGGTAGAGTCCAGTAGGATAAATACACATGTAGGTAGAGTCCAGTAGGATAAATACACATGTAGGTAGAGTCCAGTAGGATAAATACACATGTAGGTAGAGTCCAGTAGGATAAATACACATGTAGGTAGAGTCCAGTAGGATAAATACACATGTAGGTAGAGTCCAGTAGGATAAATACACATGTAGGTAGAGTCCAGTAGGATAAATACACATGTAGGTAGAGTCCAGTAGGATAAATACACATGTAGGTAGAGTCCAGTAGGATAAATACACATGTAGGTAGAGTCCAGTAGGATAAATACACATGTAGGTAGAGTCCAGTAGGATAAATACACATGTAGGTAGAGTCCAGTAGGATAAATACACATGTAGGTAGAGTCCAGTAGGATAAATACACATGTAGGTAGAGTCCAGTAGGATAAATACACATGTAGGTAGAGTCCAGTAGGATAAATACACATGTAGGTAGAGTCCAGTAGGATAAATACACATGTAGGTAGAGTCCAGTAGGATAAATACACATGTAGGTAGAGTCCAGTAGGATAAATACACATGTAGGTAGAGTCCAGTAGGATAAATACACATGTAGGTAGAGTCCAGTAGGATAAATACACATGTAGGTAGAGTCCAGTAGGATAAATACACATGTAGGTAGAGTCCAGTAGGATAAATACACATGTAGGTAGAGTCCAGTAGGATAAATACACATGTAGGTAGAGTCCAGTAGGATAAATACACATGTAGGTAGAGTCCAGTAGGATAAATACACATGTAGGTAGAGTCCAGTAGGATAAATACACATGTAGGTAGAGTCCAGTAGGATAAATACACATGTAGGTAGAGTCCAGTAGGATAAATACACATGTAGGTAGAGTCCAGTAGGATAAATACACATGTAGGTAGAGTCCAGTAGGATAAATACACATGTAGGTAGAGTCCAGTAGGATAAATACACATGTAGGTAGAGTCCAGTAGGATAAATACACATGTAGGTAGAGTCCAGTAGGATAAATACACATGTAGGTAGAGTCCAGTAGGATAAATACACATGTAGGTAGAGTCCAGTAGGATAAATACACATGTAGGTAGAGTCCAGTAGGATAAATACACATGTAGGTAGAGTCCAGTAGGATAAATACACATGTAGGTAGAGTCCAGTAGGATAAATACACATGTAGGTAGAGTCCAGTAGGATAAATACACATGTAGGTAGAGTCCAGTAGGATAAATACACATGTAGGTAGAGTCCAGTAGGATAAATACACATGTAGGTAGAGTCCAGTAGGATAAATACACATGTAGGTAGAGTCCAGTAGGATAAATACACATGTAGGTAGAGTCCAGTAGGATAAATACACATGTAGGTAGAGTCCAGTAGGATAAATACACATGTAGGTAGAGTCCAGTAGGATAAATACACATGTAGGTAGAGTCCAGTAGGATAAATACACATGTAGGTAGAGTCCAGTAGGATAAATACACATGTAGGTAGAGTCCAGTAGGATAAATACACATGTAGGTAGAGTCCAGTAGGATAAATACACATGTAGGTAGAGTCCAGTAGGATAAATACACATGTAGGTAGAGTCCAGTAGGATAAATACACATGTAGGTAGAGTCCAGTAGGATAAATACACATGTAGGTAGAGTCCAGTAGGATAAATACACATGTAGGTAGAGTCCAGTAGGATAAATACACATGTAGGTAGAGTCCAGTAGGATAAATACACATGTAGGTAGAGTCCAGTAGGATAAATACACATGTAGGTAGAGTCCAGTAGGATAAATACACATGTAGGTAGAGTCCAGTAGGATAAATACACATGTAGGTAGAGTCCAGTAGGATAAATACACATGTAGGTAGAGTCCAGTAGGATAAATACACATGTAGGTAGAGTCCAGTAGGATAAATACACATGTAGGTAGAGTCCAGTAGGATAAATACACATGTAGGTAGAGTCCAGTAGGATAAATACACATGTAGGTAGAGTCCAGTAGGATAAATACACATGTAGGTAGAGTCCAGTAGGATAAATACACATGTAGGTAGAGTCCAGTAGGATAAATACACATGTAGGTAGAGTCCAGTAGGATAAATACACATGTAGGTAGAGTCCAGTAGGATAAATACACATGTAGGTAGAGTCCAGTAGGATAAATACACATGTAGGTAGAGTCCAGTAGGATAAATACACATGTAGGTAGAGTCCAGTAGGATAAATACACATGTAGGTAGAGTCCAGTAGGATAAATACACATGTAGGTAGAGTCCAGTAGGATAAATACACATGTAGGTAGAGTCCAGTAGGATAAATACACATGTAGGTAGAGTCCAGTAGGATAAATACACATGTAGGTAGAGTCCAGTAGGATAAATACACATGTAGGTAGAGTCCAGTAGGATAAATACACATGTAGGTAGAGTCCAGTAGGATAAATACACATGTAGGTAGAGTCCAGTAGGATAAATACACATGTAGGTAGAGTCCAGTAGGATAAATACACATGTAGGTAGAGTCCAGTAGGATAAATACACATGTAGGTAGAGTCCAGTAGGATAAATACACATGTAGGTAGAGTCCAGTAGGATAAATACACATGTAGGTAGAGTCCAGTAGGATAAATACACATGTAGGTAGAGTCCAGTAGGATAAATACACATGTAGGTAGAGTCCAGTAGGATAAATACACATGTAGGTAGAGTCCAGTAGGATAAATACACATGTAGGTAGAGTCCAGTAGGATAAATACACATGTAGGTAGAGTCCAGTAGGATAAATACACATGTAGGTAGAGTCCAGTAGGATAAATACACATGTAGGTAGAGTCCAGTAGGATAAATACACATGTAGGTAGAGTCCAGTAGGATAAATACACATGTAGGTAGAGTCCAGTAGGATAAATACACATGTAGGTAGAGTCCAGTAGGATAAATACACATGTAGGTAGAGTCCAGTAGGATAAATACACATGTAGGTAGAGTCCAGTAGGATAAATACACATGTAGGTAGAGTCCAGTAGGATAAATACACATGTAGGTAGAGTCCAGTAGGATAAATACACATGTAGGTAGAGTCCAGTAGGATAAATACACATGTAGGTAGAGTCCAGTAGGATAAATACACATGTAGGTAGAGTCCAGTAGGATAAATACACATGTAGGTAGAGTCCAGTAGGATAAATACACATGTAGGTAGAGTCCAGTAGGATAAATACACATGTAGGTAGAGTCCAGTAGGATAAATACACATGTAGGTAGAGTCCAGTAGGATAAATACACATGTAGGTAGAGTCCAGTAGGATAAATACACATGTAGGTAGAGTCCAGTAGGATAAATACACATGTAGGTAGAGTCCAGTAGGATAAATACACATGTAGGTAGAGTCCAGTAGGATAAATACACATGTAGGTAGAGTCCAGTAGGATAAATACACATGTAGGTAGAGTCCAGTAGGATAAATACACATGTAGGTAGAGTCCAGTAGGATAAATACACATGTAGGTAGAGTCCAGTAGGATAAATACACATGTAGGTAGAGTCCAGTAGGATAAATACACATGTAGGTAGAGTCCAGTAGGATAAATACACATGTAGGTAGAGTCCAGTAGGATAAATACACATGTAGGTAGAGTCCAGTAGGATAAATACACATGTAGGTAGAGTCCAGTAGGATAAATACACATGTAGGTAGAGTCCAGTAGGATAAATACACATGTAGGTAGAGTCCAGTAGGATAAATACACATGTAGGTAGAGTCCAGTAGGATAAATACACATGTAGGTAGAGTCCAGTAGGATAAATACACATGTAGGTAGAGTCCAGTAGGATAAATACACATGTAGGTAGAGTCCAGTAGGATAAATACACATGTAGGTAGAGTCCAGTAGGATAAATACACATGTAGGTAGAGTCCAGTAGGATAAATACACATGTAGGTAGAGTCCAGTAGGATAAATACACATGTAGGTAGAGTCCAGTAGGATAAATACACATGTAGGTAGAGTCCAGTAGGATAAATACACATGTAGGTAGAGTCCAGTAGGATAAATACACATGTAGGTAGAGTCCAGTAGGATAAATACACATGTAGGTAGAGTCCAGTAGGATAAATACACATGTAGGTAGAGTCCAGTAGGATAAATACACATGTAGGTAGAGTCCAGTAGGATAAATACACATGTAGGTAGAGTCCAGTAGGATAAATACACATGTAGGTAGAGTCCAGTAGGATAAATACACATGTAGGTAGAGTCCAGTAGGATAAATACACATGTAGGTAGAGTCCAGTAGGATAAATACACATGTAGGTAGAGTCCAGTAGGATAAATACACATGTAGGTAGAGTCCAGTAGGATAAATACACATGTAGGTAGAGTCCAGTAGGATAAATACACATGTAGGTAGAGTCCAGTAGGATAAATACACATGTAGGTAGAGTCCAGTAGGATAAATACACATGTAGGTAGAGTCCAGTAGGATAAATACACATGTAGGTAGAGTCCAGTAGGATAAATACACATGTAGGTAGAGTCCAGTAGGATAAATACACATGTAGGTAGAGTCCAGTAGGATAAATACACATGTAGGTAGAGTCCAGTAGGATAAATACACATGTAGGTAGAGTCCAGTAGGATAAATACACATGTAGGTAGAGTCCAGTAGGATAAATACACATGTAGGTAGAGTCCAGTAGGATAAATACACATGTAGGTAGAGTCCAGTAGGATAAATACACATGTAGGTAGAGTCCAGTAGGATAAATACACATGTAGGTAGAGTCCAGTAGGATAAATACACATGTAGGTAGAGTCCAGTAGGATAAATACACATGTAGGTAGAGTCCAGTAGGATAAATACACATGTAGGTAGAGTCCAGTAGGATAAATACACATGTAGGTAGAGTCCAGTAGGATAAATACACATGTAGGTAGAGTCCAGTAGGATAAATACACATGTAGGTAGAGTCCAGTAGGATAAATACACATGTAGGTAGAGTCCAGTAGGATAAATACACATGTAGGTAGAGTCCAGTAGGATAAATACACATGTAGGTAGAGTCCAGTAGGATAAATACACATGTAGGTAGAGTCCAGTAGGATAAATACACATGTAGGTAGAGTCCAGTAGGATAAATACACATGTAGGTAGAGTCCAGTAGGATAAATACACATGTAGGTAGAGTCCAGTAGGATAAATACACATGTAGGTAGAGTCCAGTAGGATAAATACACATGTAGGTAGAGTCCAGTAGGATAAATACACATGTAGGTAGAGTCCAGTAGGATAAATACACATGTAGGTAGAGTCCAGTAGGATAAATACACATGTAGGTAGAGTCCAGTAGGATAAATACACATGTAGGTAGAGTCCAGTAGGATAAATACACATGTAGGTAGAGTCCAGTAGGATAAATACACATGTAGGTAGAGTCCAGTAGGATAAATACACATGTAGGTAGAGTCCAGTAGGATAAATACACATGTAGGTAGAGTCCAGTAGGATAAATACACATGTAGGTAGAGTCCAGTAGGATAAATACACATGTAGGTAGAGTCCAGTAGGATAAATACACATGTAGGTAGAGTCCAGTAGGATAAATACACATGTAGGTAGAGTCCAGTAGGATAAATACACATGTAGGTAGAGTCCAGTAGGATAAATACACATGTAGGTAGAGTCCAGTAGGATAAATACACATGTAGGTAGAGTCCAGTAGGATAAATACACATGTAGGTAGAGTCCAGTAGGATAAATACACATGTAGGTAGAGTCCAGTAGGATAAATACACATGTAGGTAGAGTCCAGTAGGATAAATACACATGTAGGTAGAGTCCAGTAGGATAAATACACATGTAGGTAGAGTCCAGTAGGATAAATACACATGTAGGTAGAGTCCAGTAGGATAAATACACATGTAGGTAGAGTCCAGTAGGATAAATACACATGTAGGTAGAGTCCAGTAGGATAAATACACATGTAGGTAGAGTCCAGTAGGATAAATACACATGTAGGTAGAGTCCAGTAGGATAAATACACATGTAGGTAGAGTCCAGTAGGATAAATACACATGTAGGTAGAGTCCAGTAGGATAAATACACATGTAGGTAGAGTCCAGTAGGATAAATACACATGTAGGTAGAGTCCAGTAGGATAAATACACATGTAGGTAGAGTCCAGTAGGATAAATACACATGTAGGTAGAGTCCAGTAGGATAAATACACATGTAGGTAGAGTCCAGTAGGATAAATACACATGTAGGTAGAGTCCAGTAGGATAAATACACATGTAGGTAGAGTCCAGTAGGATAAATACACATGTAGGTAGAGTCCAGTAGGATAAATACACATGTAGGTAGAGTCCAGTAGGATAAATACACATGTAGGTAGAGTCCAGTAGGATAAATACACATGTAGGTAGAGTCCAGTAGGATAAATACACATGTAGGTAGAGTCCAGTAGGATAAATACACATGTAGGTAGAGTCCAGTAGGATAAATACACATGTAGGTAGAGTCCAGTAGGATAAATACACATGTAGGTAGAGTCCAGTAGGATAAATACACATGTAGGTAGAGTCCAGTAGGATAAATACACATGTAGGTAGAGTCCAGTAGGATAAATACACATGTAGGTAGAGTCCAGTAGGATAAATACACATGTAGGTAGAGTCCAGTAGGATAAATACACATGTAGGTAGAGTCCAGTAGGATAAATACACATGTAGGTAGAGTCCAGTAGGATAAATACACATGTAGGTAGAGTCCAGTAGGATAAATACACATGTAGGTAGAGTCCAGTAGGATAAATACACATGTAGGTAGAGTCCAGTAGGATAAATACACATGTAGGTAGAGTCCAGTAGGATAAATACACATGTAGGTAGAGTCCAGTAGGATAAATACACATGTAGGTAGAGTCCAGTAGGATAAATACACATGTAGGTAGAGTCCAGTAGGATAAATACACATGTAGGTAGAGTCCAGTAGGATAAATACACATGTAGGTAGAGTCCAGTAGGATAAATACACATGTAGGTAGAGTCCAGTAGGATAAATACACATGTAGGTAGAGTCCAGTAGGATAAATACACATGTAGGTAGAGTCCAGTAGGATAAATACACATGTAGGTAGAGTCCAGTAGGATAAATACACATGTAGGTAGAGTCCAGTAGGATAAATACACATGTAGGTAGAGTCCAGTAGGATAAATACACATGTAGGTAGAGTCCAGTAGGATAAATACACATGTAGGTAGAGTCCAGTAGGATAAATACACATGTAGGTAGAGTCCAGTAGGATAAATACACATGTAGGTAGAGTCCAGTAGGATAAATACACATGTAGGTAGAGTCCAGTAGGATAAATACACATGTAGGTAGAGTCCAGTAGGATAAATACACATGTAGGTAGAGTCCAGTAGGATAAATACACATGTAGGTAGAGTCCAGTAGGATAAATACACATGTAGGTAGAGTCCAGTAGGATAAATACACATGTAGGTAGAGTCCAGTAGGATAAATACACATGTAGGTAGAGTCCAGTAGGATAAATACACATGTAGGTAGAGTCCAGTAGGATAAATACACATGTAGGTAGAGTCCAGTAGGATAAATACACATGTAGGTAGAGTCCAGTAGGATAAATACACATGTAGGTAGAGTCCAGTAGGATAAATACACATGTAGGTAGAGTCCAGTAGGATAAATACACATGTAGGTAGAGTCCAGTAGGATAAATACACATGTAGGTAGAGTCCAGTAGGATAAATACACATGTAGGTAGAGTCCAGTAGGATAAATACACATGTAGGTAGAGTCCAGTAGGATAAATACACATGTAGGTAGAGTCCAATAGGATAAATACACATGTAGATAGAGTCCAGTAGGATAAATACACATGTAGGTAGAGTCCAGTAGGATAAATACACATGTAGGTAGAGTCCAGTAGGATAAATACACATGTAGGTAGAGTCCAGTAGGATAAATACACATGTAGGTAGAGTCCAGTAGGATAAATACACATGTAGGTAGAGTCCAGTAGGATAAAGACACATGTAGGTAGAGTCCAGTAGGATAAATACACATGTAGATAGAGTCCAGTAGGATAAATACACATGTAGGTAGAGTCCAGTAGGATAAATACACATGTAGGTAGAGTCCAGTAGGATAAATACACATGTAGGTAGAGTCCAGTAGGATAAATACACATGTAGGTAGAGTCCAGTAGGATAAATACACATGTATGTAGAGTCCAGTAGGATAAATACACATGTAGGTAGAGTCCAGTAGGATAAATACACATGTAGTTAGAGTCCAGTAGGATAAATACACATGTAGGTAGAGTCCAGTAGGATAAATAGACATGTAGGTAGAGTCCAGTAGGATAAATAGACATGTAGGTAGAGTCCAGTAGGATAAATACACATGTAGGTAGAGTCCAGTAGGATAAATACACATGTAGGTAGAGTCCAGTAGGATAAAGACACATGTAGGTAGAGTCCAGTAGGATAAATACACATGTAGATAGAGTCCAGTAGGATAAATACACATGTAGGTAGAGTCCAGTAGGATAAATACACATGTAGGTAGAGTCCAGTAGGATAAATACACATGTAGGTAGAGTCCAGTAGGATAAATACACATGTAGATAGAGTCCAGTAGGATAAATACACATGTAGATAGAGTCCAATAGGATAAATACACATGTAGGTAGAGTCCAATAGGATAAATACACATGTAGGTAGAGTCCAGTAGGATAAATACACACGTAGGTAGAGTCCAGTAGGATAAAGACACATGTAGGTAGAGTCCAGTAGGATAAATACACATGTAGGTAGAGTCCAGTAGGATAAATACACATGTAGGTAGAGTCCAGTAGGATAAAGACACATGTAGGTAGAGTCCAGTAGGATAAAGACACATGTAGGTAGAGTCCAGTAGGATAAATACACATGTAGATAGAGTCCAGTAGGATAAATACACATGTAGGTAGAGTCCAATAGGATAAATACACATGTAGGTAGAGTCCAGTAGGATAAATACACATGTAGGTAGAGTCCAGTAGGATAATACACATGTAGATAGAGTCCAGTAGGATAAATACACATGTAGGTAGAGTCCAATAGGATAAATACACATGTAGGTAGAGTCCAGTAGGATAAATACACATGTAGGTAGAGTCCAATAGGATAAATACACATGTAGGTAGAGTCCAGTAGGATAAATACACATGTAGGTAGAGTCCAGTAGGATAAATACACATGTAGGTAGAGTCCAGTAGGATAAATACACATGTAGGTAGAGTCCAGTAGGATAAATACACATGTAGGTAGAGTCCAGTAGGATAAATACACATGTAGGTAGAGTCCAGTAGGATAAATACACATGTAGGTAGAGTCCAGTAGGATAAATACACATGTAGGTAGAGTCCAGTAGGATAAATAGACATGTAGGTAGAGTCCAGTAGGATAAATACACATGTAGGTAGAGTCCAGTAGGATAAATACACATGTAGGTAGAGTCCAGTAGGATAAATACACATGTAGGTAGAGTCCAGTAGGATAAATACACATGTAGGTAGAGTCCAGTAGGATAAATACACATGTAGGTAGAGTCCAGTAGGATAAATACACATGTAGGTAGAGTCCAGTAGGATAAATACACATGTAGGTAGAGTCCAGTAGGATAAATAGACATGTAGGTAGAGTCCAGTAGGATAAATACACATGTAGGTAGAGTCCAGTAGGATAAATACACATGTAGGTAGAGTCCAGTAGGATAAATACACATGTAGGTAGAGTCCAGCAGGATAAATACACATGTAGGTAGAGTCCAGTAGGATAAATCTGTCAATATACGTCGTAAAATATGGACAACAACTCTAAGGGGGGCTCTTTAAAATCGATGATTTTTGTTCCTCTCAAATACTGTTTTTTTCCCCAAAATTATGCTTTCTCTTTTTTATTTTTCCTTGTTTTAGATTTTGGTTTTATTTTTTACTCTTAAAATTACAATATTTCATAGAGAAACAATGACATTTGATGTTCTGAGTCCATGTCATTGCTTAAATCACATCAGAAGACCTTTGTTTTTTTGCAAATGCATCCAACAAGTTCGTAGAGTCACAAGCTTGATGCAATCATTGTGTGCTAGGAATATGGGACCAAATATTACACTTTTGACTACTTTAATAAACATGTAAGTGAATTACTTTCCTCCGCTCTCTGCTCCATCCTCTCCCCAATCCTCTTCCTGTTACAACAGACTGAAGCGACCAACACCTGGACTAGCGACTATCCATATACTACCTCTCTCCCTATTTCCCCCCCCCCTTCCTCCCTCTCCCTCTCTCCCTCCCTCTATCCCTCATCTAGCTGATGATTACATAGCTCTCAGATAGGGTGGGAACGTTTGATGTCTCTGGCAGGTAGAGAGGGTTTTAGTAATAAACTGATAAAGAGAGAGAAAAAGAGAGAGAGAAACGTAAATGAATAAACTGATGGAGTATCTCTCTTTGAGCATCTGGGCTGAATCCTGGGCTGAAGAGGCAACCTGTTTTAAGAACCCTCAGCTTCTAGAACAGCACAGACAGAAGGCGTGTTGGTCGATATTACAATGTTTCTGTAGGAACTCTGTTATAACATGTATCCTCTTTAGACTCAATGGGACTGGAGTTATAACATGTATCCTCTTTAGACTCAATGGGACTGGAGTTAGAACATGTATCCTCTTTAGACTCAATGGGACTGGAGTTATAACATGTATCCTCTTTAGACTCAATGGGACTGGAGTTATAACATGTATCCTCTTTAGACTCAATGGGACTGGAGTTATGACCTGTATCCTCTTTAGACTCAATGGGACTGGAGTTATGCCATCCTAAAGTAAGGTCCCTTCAACCCTAACCCTAACAATAATAAGTTGGACAATTACCGCAATTTTCCCAACATTTTCAGGTTTTCCATAAATCCTGGAAATTCCTGCTTATTTCCTCCTGATTTCTGAAATTTTACATCCGGGATGTCTGGAAAACCTGTGAATTTTGGGAAAGTTACTGGAATTGTGCAAAGCTATCAATACAATCACCCCTATCAACAACATCAACACTATCAAATATATCAATACGATCAATACTATTAATGCGATCAACACTATCAATACTATAAACCATATCAATACTAGCAATACTATTGATACTGTCAATACAATCATCCCTTTCAATACTATTAATACTGTCAACCCTGTAAAGAATATCACTAATATCGGTACTACCAACATTGTCAATAATAGTAATACTATCAATACTAGCGATAATATCAATAATACTACTACTACCAAAACTATCAACCCCATCACTACTATCAACCACAGCAATACTATCAACACTATCAATACTACCAACACCATGAATAATATCAATACTATCAACCCTTTCTTCACTAGCAATCATATTTAAACTATACTATCAATACTATCAACCCTATCAAGACTATCAGTACTATCAAACCTACAGTTGAAGTCGGAAGTTTACATACACCTTAGCGAAATACATTTAAACTCAGTTTTTCACAATTCCTGACATTTAATCCGAGTAAGAATTCCCTGTCTTAGCTCAGTTAGGATCAACACTTTATTTTAAGAATGTGAAATGTCAGAATAATAGTAGAGAGAATGATTTAATTCAGCTTTTATTTATTTCATCACATTCCCAATGGGTCAGAAGTTTACATAAACTCAATTCGTATTGAGTAGCATTGCCTTTAAATTGTTTAACTTAGGTCAAACATTTCGGGTAGCCTTCCACAAGCTTCCCACAATAAGTTGGGTGAATTTGGCCCATTCCGCCTGACAGAGCGGGTGTAACTGAGTCAGGTTTGTAGGCCTCCTTGCTCACACAAGCGTTTTCAGTTCTGCACACAAATGTTCTAGAAGATTGAGGTCAGGGCTTTGTGATGGCCACTCCAATACCTTGACTTTGTTGTCCTTAAGCCATTTTGCCACAACTTTGGAAGTATGCTTGGGGTCATTGTCCATTTGGAAGACCCATTTGCGACCAAGTTTTAACTTCCTGACTGATGTCTTGAGATGTTGCTTCAATATATCCACATCATTTTCCACCCTCATGATGCCATCTATTTTGTGAAGTGCACCAGTCCCTCCTGCAGCAAAGCACCGCCACAACATGATGCTGCCACCCCCGTGCTTCACAGGTGGGATGGTGTTCTTTGGCTTGCAAGCCGCCCCCTTTTCCTCCAAACATAACGATGGTCTTTATTGCCATTGTTTTAATGAATCCAACCTAAGTGTATATAAACTTCCGACTTCAA
Organism: Salvelinus fontinalis; assembly: GCF_029448725.1. Classification (NCBI taxonomy): domain Eukaryota; kingdom Metazoa; phylum Chordata; class Actinopteri; order Salmoniformes; family Salmonidae; genus Salvelinus; species Salvelinus fontinalis. Next base: position 1,921,486 of record NC_074679.1, read on the forward strand.
CTGTATTAATACTATCAATACTATCAACCATATCAATACTACCAATGATATCATTACTATCAACCATATAAATACTATCAATGATAGCAGCCCCGTCAATAATACCAATACTATCAATACTATCAATACTATCAACCCTATCAATACTATCAATAGCATAAACTATATCAAAACTATCAATACTATCAATGATAGCAGCCCCGTCAATAATACCAATACTATTAATACTATCAATACTATCAACCCTATCAATACTATCAATAACATCAACCCTAGAAATACTATCAATAACATAAACTATATCAAAACTATCAATACTATCAATAACATCAACCCTAGCAATACTATCAATAACATAAACTATATCAAAACTATGAATACTATCAATAATATCAACCCTATCACTACTATCAATACAATCAATAATATCATTCTTATCAATAATATCAATAACATCAACCTGATCAATACTATCAACAACATCAAGCCTATCAATACTATCAAAACGATCGATAATATTAACCCTATCAATACGATCAATACTATCAATATCAACCATATCAATACTATCCATACTATCAATACTGGCAATAATGACAACCCTATCTGGCCAATCAATACCATCAATAACATCAACCCTATCAATACAATAGCATTGGTATTATTGACGGGGCTGCTATCATTGACAGTATTTATAGGGTTGATAGTAACATTATTATTGGTAGTATTGATATGATTGATATGTTTGCTAACACTGTTAGTACTATCATTACTATTAATACTATCGATCATATCAAAACTATCGGTGCTATCACCACTATCAATACTATCAAACCCGATAATACTATCAACCATTTCAATAGTATCAATAATGTCAACCATTTCAATAGTATCAGTACTATCAGCCCTATCAATAACATCAAACCTTTCAATACAATCAACCCCAGCAAAACTATCAAAAATGTCAACCCTATCAATACTATCAACTCTATCAATACAATCAATAACATCACCCTATCAATATGATCAATAAAATAAACCCTAACAATAATATCATTAACATCAACCATATCAGTACTATCAATAATATCAAGCCTATCAATACTATCAATCACATCAAAACTATCAGTACTATCAACACTAGCAATACTATCAAAACGATCGATAATATTAACCCTATCAATACGATCAATAGTATCAATATCAACCATATCAATACTATTCATACTATCAATACTGGCAATAACGGCAACCCTATCTGGCCAATCAATACCATCAATAACATCAACCCTATCAATACTATCACCACCACCAATAATATCAGTACCATCAACCATATAAATATTATCAATGATAGCAACCCTGTCAATAATACCAATACTATTAATACTATTAATACTATTAATCCTATCAAAACTATCAGTGCCACCAACACTATTAATACTATTAATACTATCCGCCATTTCAATAGTATCAGTACTATCAGCCCTATCAATAACATCAGCCCTCTCAATACTATCAATAACATCAGCCCTATCAATACTATCAACTCTATCAATACGATCAATAAAATCAACCCTAACAATACTATCATTAACATCAACCCTCAATAATATCAATAACATCAACCCTCTCAATACTATCAATAACATCAGCCCTATCAATACTATCAACCCTATCAATACGATCAATAATATCAATAATATCAACCCTCTCAATACTATCAATAACATCAGCCCTATCAATACTATCAACCATATCAATACTATCAATAATATCAACCACATCAAAACTAACAATACTATCAATACAATCAATAATTTCATTAATATCAATACTATTAATAACATCTACCATATCAATATTATCAATAGCATCAACCTGATCAAAATTATAAATAATATCAAGACTATTAATACTATCAATATGATCAATATTATCAACCCTATCAATACTATCAATATGACAATAATGGCAACCCTGTCAATACTATCGATACTATTAATACTATCAATATGATCAATATTATCAACCCTATCAATACTATCGATACTATTAATACTATCAACCATTTCAATAGTATCGATGCCATCAGCCCTATCAATAACATCAAACCGTTCAATAATATCAACCTTATCAATACTATCAATACTATCAATAATATCCAATAAAATTAACACTATCAATACTATCAACAACATCAACCCTATAAATACAATTAATACTATTGACCCTATCAATAATATCAATGCTATCAACCCTAGCAACACTATCTATACTACAAAACATATCAATACTATCAATGATATCATTAATATTCATGCTACCAAACCTATAAATACTATCAACCCAATAAATACTATGGATCATTTCAACCACATCAATACTATCAACTAAATCAATAATACCAACCCTGTCAATACTATCAACCCTATCTATAATATCAACCCTAGCAATACTGTCAACCGTATTAATACTGCCAATACTGTTAATACTATCAATACTATCAACCCTATCAATTATATCAACCCTATCCGTCCTATCACTAATGTCAAACATATCGATACTATCAACCCTGTCAATACTATCACCCATGTCAATACTATCAACCCTGTCAATACTATCAACCCTGTCAATACTATCAACCCTATCAATACTATCACCCCTATCAATACTATCACCCCTATCAATACTGTCATTACTATCAACCCTGTCAATACTATCAACCCTGTCAATACTATCAACTCTGTCAATACTGTCATTACTATAGACCCTGTCAATACTATCAACCCTATCAATACTATCACCCCTGTCAATACTGTCAATACTATCAACCCTGTCAATACTATCAACCCTATCAATACTATCACCCCTATCAATACTATCACCCCTATCAATACTGTCATTACTATCAACCCTGTCAATACTATCAACCCTGTCAATACTATCAACCCTGTCAATACTATCAACCATATCAATACTATCAACCCTGTCAATACTATCAACCCTGTCAATACTATCAATCCTGTCAATACTATCAACCCTGTCAATACTATCAACCCTGTCAATACTATCAATACTACCAACCATATCAATACTATCAATAGTATCAACCCTGTCAATACTATTAAACAATCAATACAATCAAAACTATTAATACTATCAACCACATCAGTACTATCAATGATATCAACCCTATCAATACTGTGAATAAAATCAATACTATCAATACTGTTGTAGTTGGAGTTTGAACAGGTTATTGGCGAACGTGCAATTACTGGAGAATAAACTGGATGAGCTTCGTTCGAGAAGATCCTATCAATGTGATCTGAAGAACTGTAATATCCTATGTTTCTCCGAGTCATGGATGAACAAGGACATAATAATATAAATCTAGATTGTTCTATGCATAGCAGGACAGAACGGCTGCATCGAGACAGCTCAGAGGAGGGGGTGTGTCTCGTTCTTAAACACAACTGGTGGGCGATCTCTGCTCGCCCGAGGTAGAGTACCTCATGATAAACTGTAGACTACACTATTTACCAAGAGAGTTTTCACTTATATTTTTTTGTAGCAGTCTATTTACCACCACAAACCGATGCTGGCACTAAGACCGCACTAAGCAAGCTCTATAAGGCCATTAGCAAACAAGAAAATGCTCACCCAGAGGTGGCCCTCCTAGTGGCCGGTGATTTTAATGAAGGAAAACTGAAATTCGCTTTACCTAATTTATACCACCATGTCACCTGTGCAACAAGAGACAAAATATTTTTCGATCAACTTTTTTTCACACATAGCGACGCATACAAAGCTCTCCTTCGCCCTCCATATGGCAAATCTAACCAGAAGGCTGTGCTCCTAATTCGTGTTTACAAGCAGAAATTCAAGCAGGATCTTCCAGTGACTTGCTCAACACAGAAGTGGTCCGATGAAGCGGATGCAAAGCTACAGGACTGTCTGGCTAGCACAGATTGAAATGTGTTCCAGGACTCATCCGATGGCAATGAGGAGTTTACCACATCAGTCACCGGCGTCATTAATTAATAAGCGCATCAGTGACCGTACGTACATATCCCAAACAGAAGCCATGGATTAGAGGCAACATCCGCATTGAGCTAAAAGCTAGAGCTGCCTCTTTCAAGGAGCGGGACACTAATCCTGACGCGGATAAGAAATCCAGCTACGCCCTCCGAAGAACCATCAAACTGGCAAAGCGTCAATAACGGAACAAGATCGAATCCTACTACACCAGTTCGGATGCTTGTCGGATGTGGCAGTGCTTGCAATCTATCATGGATTACAAAGGGAAACCCAGCCGGGAGCTGTACAGTGATGAAAGCCTACCAGATGAGCTAAATACCTTCTATGCTCGCTTTGAGGCAAGCAACACTGAACGATGCGTGAGAGCACCAGCTGTTCCGGACGACTGTATGGTCACGCTTTCCGTAGCCAATGTGAGTAAGACCTTTAAACAGGTTAACATTCACAAGGCCGCAGGGCCAGATGGCTTACCAGGACGTATACTCTGAGCATGCGCTGACCAACTGGTACGTGTCTTAGCTGACATTTGCAACCTCTCCGTAAACCAGTCTGTAACACCTAGATGTTTCAAGGAGTCCACCATAGTCCCTGTGCCCAAAAACGCCAAGGTAACCTGTCTAAATGACTATCGCTCCGAAGCACTCACATCTGTAGCAATGAAGTGCTTTGAAAGGCTGGTCCTGGCTCACATCAACACCATCATCCCAGAAACCCTAGACCCACTCCAATTTGCATACCGCCCCAACAGATCTACAGATGACGCAATCTCTGATGCACTCCACACTGCCCTTTCCTACCTGGACAAAAGGAACACCTACGTGAGAATGCTGTTCATTGACTACAGCTCAGCGTTCAACACTATTGTGAACTCCATGCTCAACACTAAGCTAAAGGACCCTGTCTCCATTGGCATCAGCTAACGAGGAACCCAGTAAGACTAGCTGTCTCCATTGGCATCAGCTAACGAGGAACCCAGTAAGACCAGCTGTCTCCATTAGCATCAGCTAACGAGGAACCCAGTAAGACTAGCTGTCTCCATTGGCATCAGCTAACGAGGAACCCAGTAAGACCAGCTGTCTCCATTGGCATCAGCTAACGAGGAACCCAGTAAGACTAGCTGTCTCCATTAGCGTCAGCTAACGGGGAACCCAGTAAGACTAGCTGTCTCCATTGGCATCAGCTAACGAGGAACCCAGTAAGACTAGCTGTCTCCATTGGCATCAGCTAACGAGGAACCCAGTAAGACTAGCTGTCTCCATTGGCATCAGCTAACGAGGAACCCAGTAAGACTAGCTGTCTCCATTGGCATCAGCTAACGAGGAACCCAGTAAGACTAGCTGTCTCCATTGGCATCAGCTAACGAGGAACCCAGTAAGACTAGCTGTCTCCATTGGCATCAACTAACGAGGAACCCAGTAAGACCAGCTGTCTCCATTAGCATCAGCTAACGAGGAACCCAGTAAGACTAGCTGTCTCCATTAGCGTCAGCTAACGGGGAACCCAGTAAGACTAGCTGTCTCCATTGGCATCAGCTAACGAGGAACCCAGTAAGACTAGCTGTCTCCATTGGCATCAGCTAACGGGGAACCCAGTAAGACCAGCTGTCTCCATTAGCATCAGCTAACGAGGAACCCAGTAAGACTAGCTGTCTCCATTAGCGTCAGCTAACGAGGAACCCAGTAAGACTAGCTGTCTCCATTGGCATCAGCTAACGAGGAACCCAGTAAGACTAGCTGTCTCCATTGGCATCAGCTAACGAGGAACCCAGTAAGACTAGCTGTCTCCATTGGCATCAGCTAACGAGGAACCCAGTAAGACTAGCTGTCTCCATTAGCATCAGCTAACGGGGAACCCAGTAAGACTAGCTGTCTCCATTGGCATCAGCTAACGGGGATCCTAATAAATCTAATGAATCAAATAAAAAATCCTGGCTCCTTCCCTCCCTGTGTCTCCTGTCTTCCGTCTCCCTCCCTCTGTCTCCCTCCCTCTCCCGTCTCCCTTCCTCTGTCTCCCGTCTCCCTCCCTCTGTCTCCCTCCCTCCCTCTGTCTCCTGTCTCCCTCCCTCTGTTTTCAGTCTCCCTCCCTCTCCTGTCTCACGTCTCCCTCCCTCTGTCTTCAGTCTCCCTCCCTCTGTTTTCAGTCTCCCTCCCTCTGTTTTCAGTCTCCCTCCCTCTCCTGTCTCACGTCTCCCTCCCTCTGTCTTCAGTCTCCCTCCCTCTCCTGTCTCGCGTCTCCCTCCCTCGCCTGTCTCCCTCCCTCTGTCTCCCGTCTCCCTCCCTCTGTCTCCCGTCTCCCTCCCTCTGTCTCCCGTCTCCCTCCCTCTGTCTCCCGTCTCCCTCCCTCTCCTGTCTCTCTCCCTCTCCTGTCTCCCTCCCTCTCCTGTCTCCCTCCCTCTCCTGTCTTCCGTCTCCCTCCCTCTGTCTCCCGTCTCCCTCCCTCTGTCTCCCGTCTCCCTCCCTCTGTCTCCCGTCTCCCTCCCTCTGTCTCCCGTCTCCCTCCCTCTGTCTCCCGTCTCTCTCCCTCTCCTGTCTCTCTCCCTCTCCTGTCTCCCTCCCTCTACTGTCTCCCTCCCTCTCCTGTCTCCCTCCCTCTCCTGTCTTCCGTCTCCCTCCCTCTGTCTCCCGTCTCCCTCCCTCTGTCTCCCGTCTCCCTCCCTCTGTCTCCCGTCTCCCTCCCTCTGTCTCCCGTCTCCCTCCCTCTGTCTTCCGTCTCCCTCCCTCTGTCTCCCGTCTCCCTCCCTCTGTCTCCCGTCTCCCTCCCTCTGTCTCCCGTCTCCCTCCCTCTGTCTCCCGTCTCCCTCCCTCTGTCTCCTGTCAATTCAATAAGGGAAACACATGTTTACTTTGCCCGAGCAAGTGAAATAGATAATAAACGAAGGTGAAATAAACAATACAAAATGTACAGTAAACATTACACTCACAAAAGTTCCAAAAGAATAAAGACATTTCAAAAGTAATATTATGTGCAAATAGTTAAAGTACAAAAGGGAAAATAAATCAACATATATTCGGGTTGTATTTACAATGGTGTTTGTTCTTCGCTGGTTGCCCTTTTCTTGTGACAACAGGTCACAAATCTTACTGCTGTGATAACACACTGTAACGATTCTCGTGGGCTGAAGGAAGAGTGGACCAAGGCGTTTAAAGTGTTTAAAGTGTTCATGATTTAATCCAAAAAAACAAATTGAACAAAAACAATAAACAGGAGAACGAAAGCGAAACAGTTCTGTCAGGAGCAGAAACACAAAACAGAAAAAAACTACCCACCAAACACAGGTGGGAAAAGTCTACCTAAGTATGGTTCTCAATCAGAGACAACGATAGACAGCTGCCTCTGATTGAGAACCACACCCAGCCAAACACATAGAAATAGAAAACATAGAACAAAAACATGGAATGCCCACCCAAACTCACTCCCTGACCAACCAAAATAGAGACATAAAAAGGATCTCTAAGGTCAGGGCGTGACACACACTGTGGTTTTTCACCCAATATTTCACTGTTTTTGGACAAAATGACCTGGAAGGATTCCTACTACCAAAGATTCTTATTTCCAAGCTATACAGCAAATGCTCTGACAAACAAACAAACAGTAACCTGAAAACACCGTCCAACCTGGAACTGAGTCATGTTCAGTCTGAAGCTACTTTTAAAGCCCAAAAGAAAAATACACCACAATGATATATTTTACTTCATAAGGCAAAGTTAAGTTAATAAGGCTACCAAGCGTGCTAGGACAGAACAGATGTGACTGTAACTTCAATTAACACTGAGGTGTGAAGTGAGAGGTGTCAAAGCCCTTGAGCCCAACAATGACAGGAGAGTTTCACAGCCTACCCCACCTGAATGCAGAGACCTTTGAAGCCCCCTCCAGCTGTTCAGATGTCATTACAATACAGTACTCTCTTGATGTAAAAAATTATAAGGCACGAAAACAGTAGAAAAATAAGCTCCTTATGGAAAATCAAGAGACACTTTTTTGCTGACTGCTATAAAAATGGGAACATAAGCAACTTCATCTTCCACACAGATTATCCCCTGGCATGACACAATGTTATATTAACACACTACCCCTCTGTTAAGAGGGTTAGCGATGGGTGGAAACAGCTTACAAGACAACAAGGACTCTGAGTCAACCAATATCAACTTGTACAAGTCTGGAACAGTAATGGTATATGGCAACCCCAAACAGTTTCAGATGGACTTTCACCTAATCAAAGAATTAGCCCAGCAGGAGAAGTTCTCTCCCGATCGTGTCAGATCAGACCTCTTCATTAAACAACCCCACAGACGAGCAACCCCAAGCGGAAAGTCAACCCCCCACCCCGAGCAGGTCAGACCAGACCTCTTCATTAAACAACCCCACAGACGAGCAACCCCAAGCGGAAAGTCAACCCCCCACCCCGAGCAGGTCAGACCAGACCTCTTCATTAAACAACCCCACAGACGAGCAACCCCAAGCGGAAAGTCAACCCCCCACCCCGAGCAGGTCAGACCAGACCTCTTCATTAAACAACCCCACAGACGAGCAACCCCAAGCGGAAAGTCAACCCCCCACCCCGAGCAGGTCAGACCAGACCTCTTCATTAAACAACCCCACAGACGAGCAACCCCAAGCGGAAAGTCAACCCCCCACCCCGAGCAGGTCAGACCAGACCTCTTCATTAAACAACCCCACAGACGAGCAACCCCAAGCGGAAAGTCAACCCCCCACCCCGAGCAGGTCAGACCAGACCTCTTCATTAAACAACCCCACAGACGAGCAACCCCAAGCGGAAAGTCAACCCCCCACCCCGAGCAGGTCAGACCAGACCTCTTCATTAAACAACCCCACAGACGAGCAACCCCAAGCGGAAAGTCAACCCCCCACCCCGAGCAGGTCAGACCAGACCTCTTCATTACACAACCCCACAGACGAGCAACCCCAAGCGGAAAGTCAACCCCCCACCCCGAACGGGTCAGACCAGACCTCTTCATTACACAACCCCACAGACGAGCAACCCCAAGCGGAAAGTCAACCCCCCAGCACAGATCACTACTCCCTCGTTGAAATGAAGCTGGAATAGCTGGTGATTACACTCCAGTCAGCACAAACCCAGACAACAGTCCAGCTCAACAACACCCCTTTAACCAGACCCGGAGAGCTGGAGGTGGACAGAGACATATCTGCACTCTGGATTGTGGTGAGACAACATCAACAATATAAAAAGCAAGAGCAGGAGAAGAACAGAGCACTAGAGGAGAGGATCAGAGTGCTGGAGGAGAGGGTGAGGGGGATGGAGGAGAGGGTGAGGGGGATGGAGGAGAGGATCAGACTGCTGGAGGAGAGGGTGAGGGGGATGGAGGAGAGGATCAGACTGCTGGAGGAGAGGGTGAGGGGGATGGAGGAGAGGATCAGACTGCTGGAGGAGAGGGTGAGGGGGATGGAGGAGAGGGTGAGGGGGATGGAGGAGAGGGTGAGGGGGAGGGAGGAGAGGATCAGACTGCTGGAGGAGAGGGTGAGGGGGATGGAGGAGAGGATCAGACTGCTGGAGGAGAAGGTGAGGGGGATGGAGGAGAGGATCAGACTGCTGGAGGAGAGGGAGAGGGGGATGGAGGAGAGGATCAGACTGCTGGAGGAGAGGGTGAGGGGGATGGAGGAGAGGATCAGACTGCTGGAGGAGAGGGTGAGGGGGATGGAGGAGAGAATCAGACTGCTGGAGGAGAGGGTGAGGGGGATGGAGGAGAGGATCAGACTGCTGGAGGAGAGGGTGAGGGGGATGGAGGAGAGGGTGAGGGGGATGGAGGAGAGGGTGAGGGGGATGGAGGAGAGGGTGAGGGGGATGGAGGAGTGGGTGAGGGGGAAGGTAGGAGAGGATCAGACTGCTGGAGGAGAGGGTGAGGGGGATGGAGGAGAGGATCAGACTGCTGGAGGAGAGGGTGAGGGGGATGGAGGAGAGGATCAGACTGCTGGAGGAGAGGGTGAGGGGGATGGAGGAGAGGATCAGACTGCTGGAGGAGAGGGTGAGGGGGATGGAGGAGAGGATCAGACTGCTGGAGGAGAGGGTGAGGGGGATGGAGGAGAGGATCAGACTGCTGGAGGTGAGGGTGAGGGGGATGACGTGTGACAGAGAACAACACACTAGAGAGCTGGCCACCCCCACAGCGAAGCCAGCAGAACAGCCCACATCAGCCCCTGACCAAAGTCTTGACACCACAGCAGATTTGTGACCTTTTGTCACAAGAAAAGGGCAACCAGTGAAGAACAAACACCATTGTAAATACAACCCAAATGTATGTTGACTTATTTTCCCTTTTGTACTTTTTGAAATGTCTTTATTCTTTTGGAACTTTTGTGTGTGTAATGTCTACTGTACATTCTGTATTGTTTATTTCACTTTTGTTTATTATCTATTTCACTTGCTTTGGCAAAGTAAACATATATTTCCCATGCCAATAAAGCCACTTAAATTGCAATTGAAATTGTATTTAATTGACAGGAGACATAGGGAGGGAGACAGAGGGAGGGAGACAGGAGAATGAGGGAGGGAGGGAGGGAGGCAAGAGACAGGAAGGGAGACGGGAGACAGAGGGAGAGAGACGGGAGACAGAGGGAGGGAGACAGGAGACAGAGGGAGGGAGGCAAGAGACAGAGGAAGGGCGACAGGAGACAAGAGGGAGGGAGACGGGAGACAGAGGAAGGGCGACAGGAGACAAGAGGGAGGGAGACGGGAGACAGGAGACAGAGGGAGGGAGACGGGAGACAGAGGAAGGGCGACAGGAGACAAGAGGGAGGGAGACGGGAGACAGAGGGAGACAGGAGACGGGAGACAGAGGGAGACAGGAGACAGAGGGAGGGAGACCGAGGGAGGGAGGGAGACAGAGGGAGGGAGACCGAGGGAGGGAGGGAGACAGAGGGAGGGAGGCAAGAGACAGGAAGGGAGACGGGAGACAGAGGGAGAGAGACGGGAGACAGAGGGAGAGAGACAGGAGACAGAGGGAGGGAGGCAAGAGACAGGAAGGGAGACGGGAGACAGAGGGAGAGAGACGGGAGACAGGAGACAGAGGGAGGGAGACGGGAGACAGAGGAAGGGCGACAGGAGACAAGAGGGAGGGAGACGGGAGACAGAGGGAGACAGGAGACGGGAGACAGAGGGAGACAGGAGACAGAGGGAGGGAGACCGAGGGAGGGAGGGAGACAGAGGGAGGGAGGCAAGAGACAGGAAGGGAGACGGGAGACAGAGGGAGAGAGACGGGAGACAGAGGGAGAGAGACAGGAGACAGAGGGAGGCAAGAGACAGGAAGGGAGACGGGAGACAGAGGGAGAGAGACGGGAGACAGGAGACAGAGGGAGGGAGACGGGAGACAGAGGAAGGGCGACAGGAGACAAGAGGGAGGGAGACGGGAGACAGAGGGAGACAGGAGACGGGAGACAGAGGAAGGGAGACAGGAGACAGAGGGAGGGAGACCGAGGGAGGGAGACAGGAGACAGAGGGAGGGAGACAGGAGACAGAGGGAGACAGGAGACAGGAGACAGGAGACAGAGGGAGACAGGAGACAGGAGACAGGAGACAGAGGGAGACAGGAGACAGGAGACAGAGGGAGACAGGAGACAGGAGAAAGAGGAAGGGAGACAGGAGACAGAGGGAGGGAGACAGAGGGAGGGAGACAGAGGGAGGGAGACAGGAGACAGGAGACAGGAGATAGGTAGGAGAGGGAGACAGGAGACAGGAGACAGGTAGGAGAGGGAGACAGGAGACAGGAGACAGGAGACAGGTAGGAGAGGGAGACAGGAGACAGAGGGAGACAGGAGACAGGAGATAGGAGACAGGAGATAGGTAGGAGAGGGAGACAGGAGACAGGAGATAGGAGACAGGAGACAGGTAGGAGAGGGAGACAGGAGTTAGGAGACAGGAGATAGGTAGGAGAGGGAGACAGGAGACAGGAGACAGGTAGGAGAGGGAGACAGGAGACAGGAGACAGGTAGGAGAGGGAGACAGGAGACAGAGGGAGACAGGAGACAGGAGACAGAGGGAGACAGGAGACAGGAGACAGAGGGAGACAGGAGACAGGAGAAAGAGGAAGGGAGACAGGAGACAGAGGGAGGGAGACAGAGGGAGGGAGGGAGACAGAGGGAGGGAGGGAGACAGAGGGAGGGAGACAAGAGACAGGAGACAGGAGACAGGAGACAGGAGACAGGAGACAGGAGATAGGTAGGAGAGGGAGACAGGAGACAGGAGACAGGTAGGAGAGGGAGACAGGAGACAGGAGACAGGTAGGAGAGGGAAACAGGAGACAGAGGGAGACAGGAGACAGGAGACAGGAGACGGGAGATAGGAGACAGGAGACAGGAGATAGGTAGGAGAGGGAGGGAGATGGGATGCATCCTGACTGGTTGCATCACTGTCTGGAATGGCAAATGCTCGGTCTCTGACCGCAAGAAACTACAGAGGGTAGTGAGTACGGCCTCGTACATCACTGGGACCAAGCTTCCTGCCATCCAGGACCTCGATACCAGGCGGTGTCAGAGGAAGGCCCTAAAAATTGTCAAAGACTCCAGCCACCCTAGTCATAGACCGTTCTCTCTGCTACTGCCCGGCAAGCGGTACCGGAGCACCAAGTCTAGGCCCAAGACGCTTCTAAACAGCTTCTACCCCCAATTCTACCCCCCGCTCCTGGATGTCTATTCAAATCGCTACCCTGACTATTTGCATTGCCCCCCCCCCCCCCTTTTTACGGCACTGCTACTCTCTCCCACTCCCGCAGAGGGCCTGACTAGACCCAGCCTCATCTACACTACCATCTATAGCCTGACTAGACCCAGCCTCATCTACACCACCATCTATAGCCTGACTAGACCCAGCTTCATCTACACCACCATCTATAACCTGACTAGACCCAGCCTCATCTACACCACCATCTATAACATGACTAGACCCAGCCTCATCTACACCACCATCTATAACATGACTAGACCCAGCCTCATCTACACCACCATCTATAACCTGACTAGACCCAGCCTCATCTACACCACCATCTATAACATGACTAGACCCAGCTTCATCTACACGACCATCTATAGCCTGACTAGACCCAGCCTCATCTATAACATCACTAGACCCAGCCTCATCTACACCACCATCTATAGCCTGACTAGACCCAGCCTCATCTACACCACCATCTATAGCCTGACTAGACCCAGCCTCATCTACACCACCATCTATAACCTGACAAGACCTAGCCTCATCTATAACATCACTAGACCCAGCCTCATCTATAACCTGACAAGACCCAGCCTCATCTACAACACCATCTATAGCCTGACAAGACTCCACCATCTATAACAAGACTAGACCCAGCCTCATCTACACCACCATCTATAGCCTGACAAGACACCACCATCTATAACAAGACTAGACCCAGCCTCATCTACACCACCATCTATAACATGACTAGACCCAGCCTCATCTACACCACCATCTATAACAAGACTAGACCCAGCCTCATCTACACCACCATCTATAACATGACTAGACCCAGCCTCATCTACACCACCATCTATAACATGACTAGACCCAGCCTCATCTACACCACCATCTATAACCTGACTAGACCCAGCCTCATCTACACCACCATCCATAACAAGACTAGACCCAGCCTCATCTACACCACCATCCATAACATGACTAGACCCAGCCTCATCTACACCACCATCTATAGCCTGACTAGACCCAGCCTCATTTACACTACCATCTATAGCCTGACTAGACCCAGCCTCATCTACACCACCATCTATTACCTGACTAGACCCTGCCTCATCTACACCACCAGCCTGACTAGACCCAGCCTCATCTATAACACGACTAGGCCCAGCCTCATCTATAACATGACTAGACCCAGCCTCACCTACAGCACCATCTATAACATGACTAGACCCAGCCTCACCTACACCACCATCTATAACATGACTAGACCCAGCCTCACCTACACCACCATCTATAACATGACTAGACCCAGCCTCATCTATAACCTGACAAGACCCAGCCTCATCTACAACACCATCTATAGCCTGACAAGACACCACCATCTATAACAAGACTAGACCCAGCCTCATCTACACCAATATCTATAACATGACTAGACCCAGCCTCATCTACACTACCATCTATAGCCTGACTAGACCCAGCCTCATCTACACCACCATCTATAGCCTGACTAGACCCAGCTTCATCTACACCACCATCTAAACCTGACTAGACCCAGCTTCATCTACACCACCATCTATAACATGACTAGACCCAGCATCATCTATATCATGACTAGACCCAGCCTCATCTACACCAGCATCTATAACCTGACTAGACCCAGCCTCATCTACACCACCATCTATAACCTGACTAGACCCAGCCTCATCTATATCATGACTAGACCCAGCCTCATCTACACCACCATCTATAACCTGACTAGACCCAGCCTCACCTACACCACCATCTATAGCCTGACTAGACCCAGCCTCATCTACACCACCATCTATAGCATGACTAGACCCAGCGTCACCTACACCACCATCTATAACATGACTAGACCCAGCCTCATCTACACCACCATCTATAACATGACTAGACCCAGCCTCATCTACACCACCATCTATAGCCTGACTAGACCCAGGCTCATCTACACCACCATCTATAACCTGACTAGACCCAGCCTCATCTACACCACCAGCCTGACTAGACCCAGCCTCATCTATAACATGACTAGGCCCAGCCTCATCTATAACATGACTAGACCCAGCCTCACCTACAGCACCATCTATAACATGACTAGACCCAGCCTCACCTATACCACCATCTATAACATGACTAGACCCAGCCTCATCTACACCACCATCTATAGCATGACTAGGCCCAGCCTCATCTACACCACCATCTATAGCCTGACTAGACCCAGCCTCATCTACACCACCATCTATAGCCTGACTAGACCCAGCCTCATCTATAACATGACTAGGCCCAGCATCATCTATAACATGACTAGACCCAGCCTCATCTACACCACCATCTATAGCATGACTATACCCAGCCTCATTACACCACCATCTATAGCATGACTAGACCCAGCCTCATCTACACCACCATCTATAACCTGACTAGACCCAGCCTCATCTACACCACCATCTATAGCATGACTAGACCCAGCCTCATCTACACCAATATCTATAACCTGACTAGACCCAGCCTCATCTACACCACCATCTATAACATGACTAGACCCAGCCTCATCTACACCACCATCTATAGTATGACTAGTTCCAGGCCTCATCTACACCACCATCTATAGCCTGACTAGACCCAGACTCATCTATAACATGACTAGACTCAGCCTCATCTAAAACATGACTAGGACCAGCCTCATCTAAAACATGACTAGGCCCAGCCTCATCTATAACATGACTAGGCTCAGCCTCATCTATAACATGACTAGGCCCAGCCTTATCTAAAACATGACTAGACCCAGCCTCATCTATAACATGACTAGGCCCAGCATCATCTATAACATGACAAGGCCCAGCCTCATCGATAACATGACTAGACCCAGCCTCATCTACACCACCATCTATAACCTGACTAGACCCAGCCTCATCTACACCACCATCTATAACATGACTAGACCCAGCCTCATCTACACTACCATCTATAGCATGACTAGACCCAGCCTCATCTACACCACCATCTATAACCTGACTAGACCCAGCCTCATTTACACTACCATCTATAGCCTGACTAGACCCAGCATCATCTACACCACCATCTATAGCCTGACTAGACCCAGCCTCATCTACACCACCATCTAAAACATGACTAGACCCAGCCTCATCTATAACATGACTAGACCCACTCTCATTTACACCACCATCTATAGCATGACAAGACCCAGCCTCATCTACACCATCATCTATAGCATGACAAGACCCAGCCTCATCTACACCATCATCTATAACATGAGTAGACCCAGCCTCTTATACACCACCATCTATAACCTGACTAGACCCTGCCTCATCTACACCACCCTCCATAACATGACTAGACCAAGCCTCTGATACACCACCATCTATAGCATGACTAGACCCAGCCTCATCTACGCCACCATCTATAGCATGACAAGACCCAGCCTCATCTACACCATCATCTATAGCATGACTAGACCCAGCCTCATCTACACCACCATCAATAACATGACTAGACCCAGCCTCATTTAAACCACCATCTATAGCATGACAAGACCCAGCCTCATCTACACCATCATCTATAGCATGACAAGACCCAGCCTCATCTACACCATCATCTATAGCATGACTAGACCCAGCCTCATCTACACCACCATCTATAACATGACTAGACCCAGCCTCATTTACACCACCATCTATAACCTGACTAGACCCAGTCTCATCTACACCACCATCTATAGCCTGACTAGACCCAGCCTCATCTACACCACCATCTATAACCTGACTAGGCCCAGCCTCATCTACACCACCATCTATAGCCTGACTAGACCCAGCCTCATCTACACCAGCATCTATAACCTGACTAGACCCAGCCTCATCTACACCACCATCTATAACCTGACTAGACCCAGCCTCATCTATAACATGACTAGACCCAGCCTCATCTACACCACCATGACTAGACCCAGCCTCATCTACACCACCATCTATAACCTGACTGGACCCAGCCTCATCTACACCAACATCTCTAACATGACTAGATCCAGCCTCATCTACACCACCATCTATAACCTGACTGGACCCAGCCTCATCTACACCACCATCTATAACCTGACTAGACCCAGCCTCATCTACATCTATAACCTGACTAGACCCAGCCTCATCTACATCACCATCTGTAGTATGACTAGACCTAGCCTCATCTACACCACCATCTCTAACATGACTAGGCCCAGCCTCATCTACACCATCATCTATAACCTGACTAGGCCCTGCTTCATCTACACCACCATCTATAACCTGACTAGAACCAGCCTCATCTACACCATCATCTATAACCTGACTAGACCCAGCCTAATCTACACCACCATCTATAGCCTGACTAGACCCAGCCTCATCTACACCACCATCTATAACCTGACTAGACCCAGCCTCATCTACACCACCATCTATAACCTGACTAGACCAAGCCTCATCTACACCACCATCTATAGCATGACTAGACCCAGCCTCATCTACACCACCATCTATAACCTGACTAGTCCCAGCCTCATCTACACCACCATCTATAACGTGACTAGACCCAGCCTCATCTACACCACTATCTATAACCTGACTAGACCCAGCCTCATCTACACCACCATCTATAGCATGACTAGGCCCAGCCTCATCTACACCACCATCTATAACATGACTAGACCCAGCCTCATCTACACCACCATCCATAGCATGACTAGACCCAGCCTCATCTACACCACCATCTATAGCATGACTAGACCCAGCCTCAGCTACACCACCATCTATAACCTGACTAGACCCAGCCACATCTACACCACCATCTATAACATGACTAGACCCAGCCTCATCTACACCACCATCTATAGCATGACTAGACCCAGCCTCATCTACACCACCATCAATAACATGACTAGACCCAGCCTCATTTAAACCACCATCTATAGCATGACAAGACCCAGCCTCATCTACACCATCATCTATAGCATGACAAGACCCAGCCTCATCTACACCATCATCTATAGCATGACTAGACCCAGCCTCATCTACACCACCATCTATAACATGACTAGACCCAGCCTCATTTACACCACCATCTATAACCTGACTAGACCCAGTCTCATCTACACCACCATCTATAGCCTGACTAGACCCAGCCTCATCTACACCACCATCTATAACCTGACTAGGCCCAGCCTCATCTACACTACCATCTATAGCCTGACTAGACCCAGCCTCATCTACACCAGCATCTATAACCTGACTAGACCCAGCCTCATCTACACCACCATCTATAACCTGACTAGACCCAGCCTCATCTATAACATGACTAGACCCAGCCTCATCTACACCACCATGACTAGACCCAGCCTCATCTACACCACCATCTATAACCTGACTGGACCCAGCCTCATCTACACCAACATCTCTAACATGACTAGATCCAGCCTCATCTACACCACCATCTATAACCTGACTGGACCCAGCCTCATCTACACCACCATCTATAACCTGACTAGACCCAGCCTCATCTACATCTATCACCTGACTAGACCCAGCCTCATCTACATCACCATCTGTAGTATGACTAGACCCAGCCTCATCTACACCACCATCTCTAACATGACTAGGCCCAGCCTCATCTACACCATCATCTATAACCTGACTAGGCCCTGCTTCATCTACACCACCATCTATAACCTGACTAGAACCAGCCTCATCTACACCATCATCTATAACCTGACTAGACCCAGCCTCATCTACACCACCATCTATAGCCTGACTAGACCCAGCCTCATCTACACCACCATCTATAACCTGACTAGACCCAGCCTCATCTACACCACCATCTATAACCTGACTAGACCAAGCCTCATCTACACCACCATCTATAGCATGACTAGACCCAGCCTCATCTACACCACCATCTATAACCTGACTAGTCCCAGCCTCATCTACACCACCATCTATAACGTGACTAGACCTGGCCTCATCTACACCACTATCTATAACCTGACTAGACCCAGCCTCATCTACACCACCATCTATAGCATGACTAGGCCCAGCCTCATCTACACCACCATCTATAACATGACTAGACCCAGCCTCATCTACACCACCATCCATAGCATGACTAGACCCAGCCTCATCTACACCACCATCTATAGCATGACTAGACCCAGCCTCAGCTACACCACCATCTATAACCTGACTAGACCCAGCCACATCTACACCACCATCTATAACCTGACTAGACCCAGCCTCATCTACACCACCATCTATAACATGACTAGACCCAGCCTCATCTACACCACCATCTATAACATGATTAGACCCAGCCTCATATACACCACCATCTATAACCTGACTAGACCCAGCCTCATCTACACCACCATCTATAATCTGACTAGACCCAGGCCTCATCTACACCACCATCTATAGCCTGACTAGACCCAGCCTCAGCTACACCCCCATCTATAACCTGACTAGACCCAGCCTCATCTACACCACCATCTATAACATGACTAGACCCAGCCTCATCTACACCACCATCTATAACATGATTAGACCCAGCCTCATCTACACCACCATCTATAACATGACTAGACTCAGCCTCATCTAAAACATGACTAGGACCAGCCTCATCTAAAACATGACTAGGCCCAGCCTCATCTATAACATGACTAGGCTCAGCCTCATCTATAACATGACTAGGCCCAGCCTTATCTAAAACATGACTAGACCCAGCCTCATCTATAACATGACTAGGCCCAGCATCATCTATAACATGACAAGGCCCAGCCTCATCGATAACATGACTAGACCCAGCCTCATCTACACCACCATCTATAACCTGACTAGACCCAGCCTCATCTACACCACCATCTATAACATGACTAGACCCAGCCTCATCTACACTACCATCTATAGCATGACTAGACCCAGCCTCATCTACACCACCATCTATAACCTGACTAGACCCAGCCTCATTTACACTACCATCTATAGCCTGACTAGACCCAGCATCATCTACACCACCATCTATAGCCTGACTAGACCCAGCCTCATCTACACCACCATCTAAAACATGACTAGACCCAGCCTCATCTATAACATGACTAGACCCACTCTCATTTACACCACCATCTATAGCATGACAAGACCCAGCCTCATCTACACCATCATCTATAGCATGACAAGACCCAGCCTCATCTACACCATCATCTATAACATGAGTAGACCCAGCCTCTTATACACCACCATCTATAACCTGACTAGACCCTGCCTCATCTACACCACCCTCCATAACATGACTAGACCAAGCCTCTGATACACCACCATCTATAGCATGACTAGACCCAGCCTCATCTACGCCACCATCTATAGCATGACAAGACCCAGCCTCATCTACACCATCATCTATAGCATGACTAGACCCAGCCTCATTTAAACCACCATCTATAGCATGACAAGACCCAGCCTCATCTACACCATCATCTATAGCATGACAAGACCCAGCCTCATCTACACCATCATCTATAGCATGACTAGACCCAGCCTCATCTACACCACCATCTATAACATGACTAGACCCAGCCTCATTTACACCACCATCTATAACCTGACTAGACCCAGTCTCATCTACACCACCATCTATAGCCTGACTAGACCCAGCCTCATCTACACCACCATCTATAACCTGACTAGGCCCAGCCTCATCTACACTACCATCTATAGCCTGACTAGACCCAGCCTCATCTACACCAACATCTCTAACATGACTAGATCCAGCCTCATCTACACCACCATCTATAACCTGACTGGACCCAGCCTCATCTACACCACCATCTATAACCTGACTAGACCCAGCCTCATCTACATCTATCACCTGACTAGACCCAGCCTCATCTACATCACCATCTGTAGTATGACTAGACCCAGCCTCATCTACACCACCATCTCTAACATGACTAGGCCCAGCCTCATCTACACCATCATCTATAACCTGACTAGGCCCTGCTTCATCTACACCACCATCTATAACCTGACTAGAACCAGCCTCATCTACACCATCATCTATAACCTGACTAGACCCAGCCTCATCTACACCACCATCTATAGCCTGACTAGACCCAGCCTCATCTACACCACCATCTATAACCTGACTAGACCCAGCCTCATCTACACCACCATCTATAACCTGACTAGACCAAGCCTCATCTACACCACCATCTATAGCATGACTAGACCCAGCCTCATCTACACCACCATCTATAACCTGACTAGTCCCAGCCTCATCTACACCACCATCTATAACGTGACTAGACCTGGCCTCATCTACACCACTATCTATAACCTGACTAGACCCAGCCTCATCTACACCACCATCTATAGCATGACTAGGCCCAGCCTCATCTACACCACCATCTATAACATGACTAGACCCAGCCTCATCTACACCACCATCCATAGCATGACTAGACCCAGCCTCATCTACACCACCATCTATAGCATGACTAGACCCAGCCTCAGCTACACCACCATCTATAACCTGACTAGACCCAGCCACATCTACACCACCATCTATAACCTGACTAGACCCAGCCTCATCTACACCACCATCTATAACATGACTAGACCCAGCCTCATCTACACCACCATCTATAACATGATTAGACCCAGCCTCATATACACCACCATCTATAACCTGACTAGACCCAGCCTCATCTACACCACCATCTATAATCTGACTAGACCCAGGCCTCATCTACACCACCATCTATAGCCTGACTAGACCCAGCCTCAGCTACACCCCCATCTATAACCTGACTAGACCCAGCCTCATCTACACCACCATCTATAACATGACTAGACCCAGCCTCATCTACACCACCATCTATAACATGATTAGACCCAGCCTCATCTACACCACCATCTATAACATGACTAGACTCAGCCTCATCTAAAACATGACTAGGACCAGCCTCATCTAAAACATGACTAGGCCCAGCCTCATCTATAACATGACTAGGCTCAGCCTCATCTATAACATGACTAGGCCCAGCCTTATCTAAAACATGACTAGACCCAGCCTCATCTATAACATGACTAGGCCCAGCATCATCTATAACATGACAAGGCCCAGCCTCATCGATAACATGACTAGACCCAGCCTCATCTACACCACCATCTATAACCTGACTAGACCCAGCCTCATCTACACCACCATCTATAACATGACTAGACCCAGCCTCATTTACACCACCATCTATAACCTGACTAGACCCAGTCTCATCTACACCACCATCTATAGCCTGACTAGACCCAGCCTCATCTACACCACCATCTATAACCTGACTAGGCCCAGCCTCATCTACACTACCATCTATAGCCTGACTAGACCCAGCCTCATCTACACCAACATCTCTAACATGACTAGATCCAGCCTCATCTACACCACCATCTATAACCTGACTGGACCCAGCCTCATCTACACCACCATCTATAACCTGACTAGACCCAGCCTCATCTACATCTATCACCTGACTAGACCCAGCCTCATCTACATCACCATCTGTAGTATGACTAGACCCAGCCTCATCTACACCACCATCTCTAACATGACTAGGCCCAGCCTCATCTACACCATCATCTATAACCTGACTAGGCCCTGCTTCATCTACACCACCATCTATAACCTGACTAGAACCAGCCTCATCTACACCATCATCTATAACCTGACTAGACCCAGCCTCATCTACACCACCATCTATAGCCTGACTAGACCCAGCCTCATCTACACCACCATCTATAACCTGACTAGACCCAGCCTCATCTACACCACCATCTATAACCTGACTAGACCAAGCCTCATCTACACCACCATCTATAGCATGACTAGACCCAGCCTCATCTACACCACCATCTATAACCTGACTAGTCCCAGCCTCATCTACACCACCATCTATAACGTGACTAGACCTGGCCTCATCTACACCACTATCTATAACCTGACTAGACCCAGCCTCATCTACACCACCATCTATAGCATGACTAGGCCCAGCCTCATCTACACCACCATCTATAACATGACTAGACCCAGCCTCATCTACACCACCATCCATAGCATGACTAGACCCAGCCTCATCTACACCACCATCTATAGCATGACTAGACCCAGCCTCAGCTACACCACCATCTATAACCTGACTAGACCCAGCCACATCTACACCACCATCTATAACCTGACTAGACCCAGCCTCATCTACACCACCATCTATAACATGACTAGACCCAGCCTCATCTACACCACCATCTATAACATGATTAGACCCAGCCTCATATACACCACCATCTATAACCTGACTAGACCCAGCCTCATCTACACCACCATCTATAATCTGACTAGACCCAGGCCTCATCTACACCACCATCTATAGCCTGACTAGACCCAGCCTCAGCTACACCCCCATCTATAACCTGACTAGACCCAGCCTCATCTACACCACCATCTATAACATGACTAGACCCAGCCTCATCTACACCACCATCTATAACATGATTAGACCCAGCCTCATCTACACCACCATCTATAACATGACTAGACTCAGCCTCATCTAAAACATGACTAGGACCAGCCTCATCTAAAACATGACTAGGCCCAGCCTCATCTATAACATGACTAGGCTCAGCCTCATCTATAACATGACTAGGCCCAGCCTTATCTAAAACATGACTAGACCCAGCCTCATCTATAACATGACTAGGCCCAGCATCATCTATAACATGACAAGGCCCAGCCTCATCGATAACATGACTAGACCCAGCCTCATCTACACCACCATCTATAACCTGACTAGACCCAGCCTCATCTACACCACCATCTATAACATGACTAGACCCAGCCTCATCTACACTACCATCTATAGCATGACTAGACCCAGCCTCATCTACACCACCATCTATAACCTGACTAGACCCAGCCTCATTTACACTACCATCTATAGCCTGACTAGACCCAGCATCATCTACACCACCATCTATAGCCTGACTAGACCCAGCCTCATCTACACCACCATCTAAAACATGACTAGACCCAGCCTCATCTATAACATGACTAGACCCACTCTCATTTACACCACCATCTATAGCATGACAAGACCCAGCCTCATCTACACCATCATCTATAGCATGACAAGACCCAGCCTCATCTACACCATCATCTATAACATGAGTAGACCCAGCCTCTTATACACCACCATCTATAACCTGACTAGACCCTGCCTCATCTACACCACCCTCCATAACATGACTAGACCAAGCCTCTGATACACCACCATCTATAGCATGACTAGACCCAGCCTCATCTACGCCACCATCTATAGCATGACAAGACCCAGCCTCATCTACACCATCATCTATAGCATGACTAGACCCAGCCTCATCTACACCACCATCAATAACATGACTAGACCCAGCCTCATTTAAACCACCATCTATAGCATGACAAGACCCAGCCTCATCTACACCATCATCTATAGCATGACAAGACCCAGCCTCATCTACACCATCATCTATAGCATGACTAGACCCAGCCTCATCTACACCACCATCTATAACATGACTAGACCCAGCCTCATTTACACCACCATCTATAACCTGACTAGACCCAGTCTCATCTACACCACCATCTATAGCCTGACTAGACCCAGCCTCATCTACACCACCATCTATAACCTGACTAGGCCCAGCCTCATCTACACTACCATCTATAGCCTGACTAGACCCAGCCTCATCTACACCAGCATCTATAACCTGACTAGACCCAGCCTCATCTACACCACCATCTATAACCTGACTAGACCCAGCCTCATCTATAACATGACTAGACCCAGCCTCATCTACACCACCATGACTAGACCCAGCCTCATCTACACCACCATCTATAACCTGACTGGACCCAGCCTCATCTACACCAACATCTCTAACATGACTAGATCCAGCCTCATCTACACCACCATCTATAACCTGACTGGACCCAGCCTCATCTACACCACCATCTATAACCTGACTAGACCCAGCCTCATCTACATCTATAACCTGACTAGACCCAGCCTCATCTACATCACCATCTGTAGTATGACTAGACCCATCCTCATCTACACCACCATCTCTAACATGACTAGGCCCAGCCTCATCTACACCATCATCTATAACCTGACTAGGCCCTGCTTCATCTACACCACCATCTATAACCTGACTAGAACCAGCCTCATCTACACCATCATCTATAACCTGACTAGACCCAGCCTCATCTACACCACCATCTATAGCCTGACTAGACCCAGCCTCATCTACACCACCATCTATAACCTGACTAGACCCAGCCTCATCTACACCACCATCTATAACCTGACTAGACCAAGCCTCATCTACACCACCATCTATAGCATGACTAGACCCAGCCTCATCTACACCACCATCTATAACGTGACTAGACCTGGCCTCATCTACACCACCATCTATAACCTGACTAGACCAAGCCTCATCTACACCACCATCTATAACCTGACTAGTCCCAGCCTCATCTACACCACCATCTATAACGTGACTAGACCTGGCCTCATCTACACCACTATCTATAACCTGACTAGACCCAGCCTCATCTACACCACCATCTATAGCATGACTAGGCCCAGCCTCATCTACACCACCATCTATAACATGACTAGACCCAGCCTCATCTACACCACCATCCATAGCATGACTAGACCCAGCCTCATCTACACCACCATCTATAGCATGACTAGACCCAGCCTCAGCTACACCACCATCTATAACCTGACTAGACCCAGCCACATCTACACCACCATCTATAACCTGACTAGACCCAGCCTCATCTACACCACCATCTATAACATGACTAGACCCAGCCTCATCTACACCACCATCTATAACATGATTAGACCCAGCCTCATATACACCACCATCTATAACCTGACTAGACCCAGCCTCATCTACACCACCATCTATAATCTGACTAGACCCAGGCCTCATCTACACCACCATCTATAGCCTGACTAGACCCAGCCTCAGCTACACCCCCATCTATAACCTGACTAGACCCAGCCTCATCTACACCACCATCTATAACATGACTAGACCCAGCCTCATCTACACCACCATCTATAACATGATTAGACCCAGCCTCATCTACACCACCATCTATAACCTGACTAGACTCAGCCTCATCTAAAACATGACTAGGACCAGCCTCATCTAAAACATGACTAGGCCCAGCCTCATCTATAACATGACTAGGCTCAGCCTCATCTATAACATGACTAGGCCCAGCCTTATCTAAAACATGACTAGACCCAGCCTCATCTATAACATGACTAGGCCCAGCATCATCTATAACATGACAAGGCCCAGCCTCATCGATAACATGACTAGACCCAGCCTCATCTACACCACCATCTATAACCTGACTAGACCCAGCCTCATCTACACCACCATCTATAACATGACTAGACCCAGCCTCATCTACACTACCATCTATAGCATGACTAGACCCAGCCTCATCTACACCACCATCTATAACCTGACTAGACCCAGCCTCATTTACACTACCATCTATAGCCTGACTAGACCCAGCATCATCTACACCACCATCTATAGCCTGACTAGACCCAGCCTCATCTACACCACCATCTAAAACATGACTAGACCCAGCCTCATCTATAACATGACTAGACCCACTCTCATTTACACCACCATCTATAGCATGACAAGACCCAGCCTCATCTACACCATCATCTATAGCATGACAAGACCCAGCCTCATCTACACCATCATCTATAACATGAGTAGACCCAGCCTCTTATACACCACCATCTATAACCTGACTAGACCCTGCCTCATCTACACCACCCTCCATAACATGACTAGACCAAGCCTCTGATACACCACCATCTATAGCATGACTAGACCCAGCCTCATCTACGCCACCATCTATAGCATGACAAGACCCAGCCTCATCTACACCATCATCTATAGCATGACTAGACCCAGCCTCATCTACACCACCATCAATAACATGACTAGACCCAGCCTCATTTAAACCACCATCTATAGCATGACAAGACCCAGCCTCATCTACACCATCATCTATAGCATGACAAGACCCAGCCTCATCTACACCATCATCTATAGCATGACTAGACCCAGCCTCATCTACACCACCATCTATAACATGACTAGACCCAGCCTCATTTACACCACCATCTATAACCTGACTAGACCCAGTCTCATCTACACCACCATCTATAGCCTGACTAGACCCAGCCTCATCTACACCACCATCTATAACCTGACTAGGCCCAGCCTCATCTACACTACCATCTATAGCCTGACTAGACCCAGCCTCATCTACACCAGCATCTATAACCTGACTAGACCCAGCCTCATCTACACCACCATCTATAACCTGACTAGACCCAGCCTCATCTATAACATGACTAGACCCAGCCTCATCTACACCACCATGACTAGACCCAGCCTCATCTACACCACCATCTATAACCTGACTGGACCCAGCCTCATCTACACCAACATCTCTAACATGACTAGATCCAGCCTCATCTACACCACCATCTATAACCTGACTGGACCCAGCCTCATCTACACCACCATCTATAACCTGACTAGACCCAGCCTCATCTACATCTATAACCTGACTAGACCCAGCCTCATCTACATCACCATCTGTAGTATGACTAGACCCAGCCTCATCTACACCACCATCTCTAACATGACTAGGCCCAGCCTCATCTACACCATCATCTATAACCTGACTAGGCCCTGCTTCATCTACACCACCATCTATAACCTGACTAGAACCAGCCTCATCTACACCATCATCTATAACCTGACTCGACCCAGCCTAATCTACACCACCATCTATAGCCTGACTAGACCCAGCCTCATCTACACCACCATCTATAACCTGACTAGACCCAGCCTCATCTACACCACCATCTATAACCTGACTAGACCAAGCCTCATCTACACCACCATCTATAGCATGACTAGACCCAGCCTCATCTACACCACCATCTATAACCTGACTAGTCCCAGCCTCATCTACACCACCATCTATAACGTGACTAGACCCAGCCTCATCTACACCACTATCTATAACCTGACTAGACCCAGCCTCATCTACACCACCATCTATAGCATGACTAGGCCCAGCCTCATCTACACCACCATCTATAACATGACTAGACCCAGCCTCATCTACACCACCATCCATAGCATGACTAGACCCAGCCTCATCTACACCACCATCTATAGCATGACTAGACCCAGCCTCAGCTACACCACCATCTATAACCTGACTAGACCCAGCCACATCTACACCACCATCTATAACATGACTAGACCCAGCCTCATCTACACCACCATCTATAGCATGACTAGACCCAGCCTCATCTACACCACCATCAATAACATGACTAGACCCAGCCTCATTTAAACCACCATCTATAGCATGACAAGACCCAGCCTCATCTACACCATCATCTATAGCATGACAAGACCCAGCCTCATCTACACCATCATCTATAGCATGACTAGACCCAGCCTCATCTACACCACCATCTATAACATGACTAGACCCAGCCTCATTTACACCACCATCTATAACCTGACTAGACCCAGTCTCATCTACACCACCATCTATAGCCTGACTAGACCCAGCCTCATCTACACCACCATCTATAACCTGACTAGGCCCAGCCTCATCTACACTACCATCTATAGCCTGACTAGACCCAGCCTCATCTACACCAGCATCTATAACCTGACTAGACCCAGCCTCATCTACACCACCATCTATAACCTGACTAGACCCAGCCTCATCTATAACATGACTAGACCCAGCCTCATCTACACCACCATGACTAGACCCAGCCTCATCTACACCACCATCTATAACCTGACTGGACCCAGCCTCATCTACACCAACATCTCTAACATGACTAGATCCAGCCTCATCTACACCACCATCTATAACCTGACTGGACCCAGCCTCATCTACACCACCATCTATAACCTGACTAGACCCAGCCTCATCTACATCTATCACCTGACTAGACCCAGCCTCATCTACATCACCATCTGTAGTATGACTAGACCCAGCCTCATCTACACCACCATCTCTAACATGGATAAGAGCGTCTGCTAAATGACTTAAATGTAAATGTAAATGTAATGACTAGGCCCAGCCTCATCTACACCATCATCTATAACCTGACTAGGCCCTGCTTCATCTACACCACCATCTATAACCTGACTAGAACCAGCCTCATCTACACCATCATCTATAACCTGACTAGACCCAGCCTCATCTACACCACCATCTATAGCCTGACTAGACCCAGCCTCATCTACACCACCATCTATAACCTGACTAGACCCAGCCTCATCTACACCACCATCTATAACCTGACTAGACCAAGCCTCATCTACACCACCATCTATAGCATGACTAGACCCAGCCTCATCTACACCACCATCTATAACCTGACTAGTCCCAGCCTCATCTACACCACCATCTATAACGTGACTAGACCTGGCCTCATCTACACCACTATCTATAACCTGACTAGACCCAGCCTCATCTACACCACCATCTATAGCATGACTAGGCCCAGCCTCATCTACACCACCATCTATAACATGACTAGACCCAGCCTCATCTACACCACCATCCATAGCATGACTAGACCCAGCCTCATCTACACCACCATCTATAGCATGACTAGACCCAGCCTCAGCTACACCACCATCTATAACCTGACTAGACCCAGCCACATCTACACCACCATCTATAACCTGACTAGACCCAGCCTCATCTACACCACCATCTATAACATGACTAGACCCAGCCTCATCTACACCACCATCTATAACATGATTAGACCCAGCCTCATATACACCACCATCTATAACCTGACTAGACCCAGCCTCATCTACACCACCATCTATAATCTGACTAGACCCAGGCCTCATCTACACCACCATCTATAGCCTGACTAGACCCAGCCTCAGCTACACCCCCATCTATAACCTGACTAGACCCAGCCTCATCTACACCACCATCTATAACATGACTAGACCCAGCCTCATCTACACCACCATCTATAACATGATTAGACCCAGCCTCATCTACACCACCATCTATAACATGACTAGACCCAGCCTCATCTACACCACCATCTATAGCCTGACTAGGCCCAGCCTCATCTACACTACCATCTATAGCATGACTAGACCCAGCCTCATCTACACCACCATCTATAGCCTGACTAGACCCAGCCTCATCTACACCACCATCTATAACCTGACTAGACCCAGCCTCATCAACACCACCATCTATAACCTGACTAGACCCAGTCTCATCTACACCACCATCTATAGCCTGACTAGACCCAGCCTCATCTACACCACCATCTATAACCTGACTAGGCCCAGCCTCATCTACACTACCATCTATAGCCTGACTAGACCCAGCCTCATCTACACCACCATCTATAACCTGACTAGAACCAGCCTCATCTACACCATCATCTATAACCTGACTAGACCCAGCCTCATCTACACCACCATCTATAGCCTGACTAGACCCAGCCTCATCTACACCACCATCTATAACCTGACTAGACCCAGCCTCATCTACACCACCATCTATAACCTGACTAGACCAAGCCTCATCTACACCACCATCTATAGCATGACTAGACCCAGCCTCATCTACACCACCATCTATAACCTGACTAGTCCCAGCCTCATCTACACCACCATCTATAACGTGACTAGACCCAGCCTCATCTACACCACTATCTATAACCTGACTAGACCCAGCCTCATCTACACCACCATCTATAGCATGACTAGGCCCAGCCTCATCTACACCACCATCTATAACATGACTAGACCCAGCCTCATCTACACCACCATCCATAGCATGACTAGACCCAGCCTCATCTACACCACCATCTATAGCATGACTAGACCCAGCCTCAGCTACACCACCATCTATAACCTGACTAGACCCAGCCACATCTACACCACCATCTATAACCTGACTAGACCCAGCCTCATCTACACCACCATCTATAGCATGACTAGACCCAGCCTCATCTACACCACCATCTATAACCTGACTAGACCCAGCCTCATCTACACCACCATCTATAACATGACTAGACCCAGCCTCATCTACACCACCATCTATAACATGACTAGACCCAGCCTCATCTACACCACCATCTATAACCTGACTAGACCCAGCCTCATCTACACCACCATCTATAACATGACTAGACCCAGCTTCATCTACACGACCATCTATAGCCTGACTAGACCCAGCCTCATCTATAACATCACTAGACCCAGCCTCATCTACACCACCATCTATAGCCTGACTAGACCCAGCCTCATCTACACCACCATCTATAGCCTGACTAGACCCAGCCTCATCTACACCACCATCTATAACCTGACAAGACCTAGCCTCATCTATAACATCAGTAGACCCAGCCTCATCTATAACCTGACAAGACCCAGCCTCATCTACAACACCATCTATAGCCTGACAAGACACCACCATCTATAACAAGACTAGACCCAGCCTCATCTACACCACCATCTATAGCCTGACAGGACACCACCATCTATAACAAGACTAGACCCAGCTTCATCTACACCACCATCTATAACATGACTAGACCCAGCCTCATCTATATCATGACTAGACCCAGCCTCATCTACACCAGCATCTATAACCTGACTAGACCCAGCCTCATCTACACCACCATCTATAACCTGACTAGACCCAGCCTCATCTATAACATGACTAGGCCCAGCCTCATCTATAACATGACTAGACCCAGCCTCACCTACAGCACCATCTATAACATGACTAGACCCAGCCTCACCTATACCACCATCTATAACATGACTAGACCCAGCCTCATCTACACCACCATCTATAGCATGACTAGGCCCAGCCTCATCTACACCACCATCTATAGCCTGACTAGACCCAGCCTCATCTACACCACCATCTATAGCCTGACTAGACCCAGCCTCATCTATAACATGACTAGGCCCAGCATCATCTATAACATGACTAGACCCAGCCTCATCTACACCACCATCTATAGCATGACTATACCCAGCCTCATTACACCACCATCTATAGCATGACTAGACCCAGCCTCATCTACACCACCATCTATAACCTGACTAGACCCAGCCTCATCTACACCACCATCTATAGCATGACTAGACCCAGCCTCATCTACACCAATATCTATAACCTGACTAGACCCAGCCTCATCTACACCACCATCTATAACATGACTAGACCCAGCCTCATCTACACCACCATCTATAGTATGACTAGTTCCAGGCCTCATCTACACCACCATCTATAGCCTGACTAGACCCAGACTCATCTATAACATGACTAGACTCAGCCTCATCTAAAACATGACTAGGACCAGCCTCATCTAAAACATGACTAGGCCCAGCCTCATCTATAACATGACTAGGCTCAGCCTCATCTATAACATGACTAGGCCCAGCCTTATCTAAAACATGACTAGACCCAGCCTCATCTATAACATGACTAGGCCCAGCATCATCTATAACATGACTAGGCCCAGCCTCATCGATAACATGACTAGACCCAGCCTCATCTACACCACCATCTATAACCTGACTAGACCCAGCCTCATCTACACCACCATCTATAACATGACTAGACCCAGCCTCATCTACACTACCATCTATAGCATGACTAGACCCAGCCTCATCTACACCACCATCTATAACCTGACTAGACCCAGCCTCATTTACACTACCATCTATAGCCTGACTAGACCCAGCATCATCTACACCACCATCTATAGCCTGACTAGACCCAGCCTCATCTACACCACCATCTAAAACATGACTAGACCCAGCCTCATCTATAACATGACTAGACCCACTCTCATTTACACCACCATCTATAGCATGACAAGACCCAGCCTCATCTACACCATCATCTATAGCATGACAAGACCCAGCCTCATCTACACCATCATCTATAACATGAGTAGACCCAGCCTCTTATACACCACCATCTATAACCTGACTAGACCCTGCCTCATCTACACCACCCTCCATAACATGACTAGACCAAGCCTCTGATACACCACCATCTATAGCATGACTAGACCCAGCCTCATCTACGCCACCATCTATAGCATGACAAGACCCAGCCTCATCTACACCATCATCTATAGCATGACTAGACCCAGCCTCATCTACACCACCATCAATAACATGACTAGACCCAGCCTCATTTAAACCACCATCTATAGCATGACTAGACCCAGCCTCATCTACGCCACCATCTATAGCATGACAAGACCCAGCCTCATCTACACCATCATCTATAGCATGACAAGACCCAGCCTCATCTACACCATCATCTATAGCATGACTAGACCCAGCCTCATCTACACCACCATCTATAACATGACTAGACCCAGCCTCATTTACACCACCATCTATAACCTGACTAGACCCAGTCTCATCTACACCACCATCTATAGCCTGACTAGACCCAGCCTCATCTACACCACCATCTATAACCTGACTAGGCCCAGCCTCATCTACACTACCATCTATAGCCTGACTAGACCCAGCCTCATCTACACCAGCATCTATAACCTGACTAGACCCAGCCTCATCTACACCACCATCTATAACCTGACTAGACCCAGCCTCATCTATAACATGACTAGACCCAGCCTCATCTACACCACCATGACTAGACCCAGCCTCATCTACACCACCATCTATAACCTGACTGGACCCAGCCTCATCTACACCAACATCTCTAACATGACTAGATCCAGCCTCATCTACACCACCATCTATAACCTGACTGGACCCAGCCTCATCTACACCACCATCTATAACCTGACTAGACCCAGCCTCATCTACATCTATAACCTGACTAGACCCAGCCTCATCTACATCACCATCTGTAGTATGACTAGACCCAGCCTCATCTACACCACCATCTCTAACATGACTAGGCCCAGCCTCATCTACACCATCATCTATAACCTGACTAGGCCCTGCTTCATCTACACCACCATCTATAACCTGACTAGAACCAGCCTCATCTACACCATCATCTATAACCTGACTAGACCCAGCCTCATCTACACCACCATCTATAGCCTGACTAGACCCAGCCTCATCTACACCACCATCTATAACCTGACTAGACCCAGCCTCATCTACACCACCATCTATAACCTGACTAGACCAAGCCTCATCTACACCACCATCTATAGCATGACTAGACCCAGCCTCATCTACACCACCATCTATAACGTGACTAGACCTGGCCTCATCTACACCACCATCTATAACCTGACTAGACCAAGCCTCATCTACACCACCATCTATAACCTGACTAGTCCCAGCCTCATCTACACCACCATCTATAACGTGACTAGACCTGGCCTCATCTACACCACTATCTATAACCTGACTAGACCCAGCCTCATCTACACCACCATCTATAGCATGACTAGGCCCAGCCTCATCTACACCACCATCTATAACATGACTAGACCCAGCCTCATCTACACCACCATCCATAGCATGACTAGACCCAGCCTCATCTACACCACCATCTATAGCATGACTAGACCCAGCCTCAGCTACACCACCATCTATAACCTGACTAGACCCAGCCACATCTACACCACCATCTATAACCTGACTAGACCCAGCCTCATCTACACCACCATCTATAACATGACTAGACCCAGCCTCATCTACACCACCATCTATAACATGATTAGACCCAGCCTCATATACACCACCATCTATAACCTGACTAGACCCAGCCTCATCTACACCACCATCTATAATCTGACTAGACCCAGGCCTCATCTACACCACCATCTATAGCCTGACTAGACCCAGCCTCAGCTACACCCCCATCTATAACCTGACTAGACCCAGCCTCATCTACACCACCATCTATAACATGACTAGACCCAGCCTCATCTACACCACCATCTATAACATGATTAGACCCAGCCTCATCTACACCACCATCTATAACCTGACTAGACTCAGCCTCATCTAAAACATGACTAGGACCAGCCTCATCTAAAACATGACTAGGCCCAGCCTCATCTATAACATGACTAGGCTCAGCCTCATCTATAACATGACTAGGCCCAGCCTTATCTAAAACATGACTAGACCCAGCCTCATCTATAACATGACTAGGCCCAGCATCATCTATAACATGACAAGGCCCAGCCTCATCGATAACATGACTAGACCCAGCCTCATCTACACCACCATCTATAACCTGACTAGACCCAGCCTCATCTACACCACCATCTATAACATGACTAGACCCAGCCTCATCTACACTACCATCTATAGCATGACTAGACTAAGCCTCATCTACACCACCATCTATAACCTGACTAGACCCAGCCTCATTTACACTACCATCTATAGCCTGACTAGACCCAGCATCATCTACACCACCATCTATAGCCTGACTAGACCCAGCCTCATCTACACCACCATCTAAAACATGACTAGACCCAGCCTCATCTATAACATGACTAGACCCACTCTCATTTACACCACCATCTATAGCATGACAAGACCCAGCCTCATCTACACCATCATCTATAGCATGACAAGACCCAGCCTCATCTACACCATCATCTATAACATGAGTAGACCCAGCCTCTTATACACCACCATCTATAACCTGACTAGACCCTGCCTCATCTACACCACCCTCCATAACATGACTAGACCAAGCCTCTGATACACCACCATCTATAGCATGACTAGACCCAGCCTCATCTACGCCACCATCTATAGCATGACAAGACCCAGCCTCATCTACACCATCATCTATAGCATGACTAGACCCAGCCTCATCTACACCACCATCAATAACATGACTAGACCCAGCCTCATTTAAACCACCATCTATAGCATGACAAGACCCAGCCTCATCTACACCATCATCTATAGCATGACAAGACCCAGCCTCATCTACACCATCATCTATAGCATGACTAGACCCAGCCTCATCTACACCACCATCTATAACATGACTAGACCCAGCCCCATTTACACCACCATCTATAACCTGACTAGACCCAGTCTCATCTACACCACCATCTATAGCCTGACTAGACCCAGCCTCATCTACACCACCATCTATAACCTGACTAGGCCCAGCCTCATCTACACTACCATCTATAGCCTGACTAGACCCAGCCTCATCTACACCAGCATCTATAACCTGACTAGACCCAGCCTCATCTACACCACCATCTATAACCTGACTAGACCCAGCCTCATCTATAACATGACTAGACCAAGCCTCATCTACACCACCATGACTAGACCCAGCCTCATCTACACCACCATCTATAACCTGACTGGACCCAGCCTCATCTACACCAACATCTCTAACATGACTAGATCCAGCCTCATCTACACCACCATCTATAACCTGACTGGACCCAGCCTCATCTACACCACCATCTATAACCTGACTAGACCCAGCCTCATCTACATCTATAACCTGACTAGACCCAGCCTCATCTACATCACCATCTGTAGTATGACTAGACCCAGCCTCATCTACACCACCATCTCTAACATGACTAGGCCCAGCCTCATCTACACCATCATCTATAACCTGACTAGGCCCTGCTTCATCTACACCACCATCTATAACCTGACTAGAACCAGCCTCATCTACACCATCATCTATAACCTGACTAGACCCAGCCTAATCTACACCACCATCTATAGCCTGACTAGACCCAGCCTCATCTACACCACCATCTATAACCTGACTAGACCCAGCCTCATCTACACCACCATCTATAACCTGACTAGACCAAGCCTCATCTACACCACCATCTATAGCATGACTAGACCCAGCCTCATCTACACCACCATCTATAACCTGACTAGTCCCAGCCTCATCTACACCACCATCTATAACGTGACTAGACCCAGCCTCATCTACACCACTATCTATAACCTGACTAGACCCAGCCTCATCTACACCACCATCTATAGCATGACTAGGCCCAGCCTCATCTACACCACCATCTATAACATGACTAGACCCAGCCTCATCTACACCACCATCCATAGCATGACTAGACCCAGCCTCATCTACACCACCATCTATAGCATGACTAGACCCAGCCTCAGCTACACCACCATCTATAACCTGACTAGACCCAGCCACATCTACACCACCATCTATAACATGACTAGACCCAGCCTCATCTACACCACCATCTATAGCATGACTAGACCCAGCCTCATCTACACCACCATCAATAACATGACTAGACCCAGCCTCATTTAAACCACCATCTATAGCATGACAAGACCCAGCCTCATCTACACCATCATCTATAGCATGACAAGACCCAGCCTCATCTACACCATCATCTATAGCATGACTAGACCCAGCCTCATCTACACCACCATCTATAACATGACTAGACCCAGCCTCATTTACACCACCATCTATAACCTGACTAGACCCAGTCTCATCTACACCACCATCTATAGCCTGACTAGACCCAGCCTCATCTACACCACCATCTATAACCTGACTAGGCCCAGCCTCATCTACACTACCATCTATAGCCTGACTAGACCCAGCCTCATCTACACCAGCATCTATAACCTGACTAGACCCAGCCTCATCTACACCACCATCTATAACCTGACTAGACCCAGCCTCATCTATAACATGACTAGACCCAGCCTCATCTACACCACCATGACTAGACCCAGCCTCATCTACACCACCATCTATAACCTGACTGGACCCAGCCTCATCTACACCAACATCTCTAACATGACTAGATCCAGCCTCATCTACACCACCATCTATAACCTGACTGGACCCAGCCTCATCTACACCACCATCTATAACCTGACTAGACCCAGCCTCATCTACATCTATCACCTGACTAGACCCAGCCTCATCTACATCACCATCTGTAGTATGACTAGACCCAGCCTCATCTACACCACCATCTCTAACATGGATAAGAGCGTCTGCTAAATGACTTAAATGTAAATGTAAATGTAATGACTAGGCCCAGCCTCATCTACACCATCATCTATAACCTGACTAGGCCCTGCTTCATCTACACCACCATCTATAACCTGACTAGAACCAGCCTCATCTACACCATCATCTATAACCTGACTAGACCCAGCCTCATCTACACCACCATCTATAGCCTGACTAGACCCAGCCTCATCTACACCACCATCTATAACCTGACTAGACCCAGCCTCATCTACACCACCATCTATAACCTGACTAGACCAAGCCTCATCTACACCACCATCTATAGCATGACTAGACCCAGCCTCATCTACACCACCATCTATAACCTGACTAGTCCCAGCCTCATCTACACCACCATCTATAACGTGACTAGACCTGGCCTCATCTACACCACTATCTATAACCTGACTAGACCCAGCCTCATCTACACCACCATCTATAGCATGACTAGGCCCAGCCTCATCTACACCACCATCTATAACATGACTAGACCCAGCCTCATCTACACCACCATCCATAGCATGACTAGACCCAGCCTCATCTACACCACCATCTATAGCATGACTAGACCCAGCCTCAGCTACACCACCATCTATAACCTGACTAGACCCAGCCACATCTACACCACCATCTATAACCTGACTAGACCCAGCCTCATCTACACCACCATCTATAACATGACTAGACCCAGCCTCATCTACACCACCATCTATAACATGATTAGACCCAGCCTCATATACACCACCATCTATAACCTGACTAGACCCAGCCTCATCTACACCACCATCTATAATCTGACTAGACCCAGGCCTCATCTACACCACCATCTATAGCCTGACTAGACCCAGCCTCAGCTACACCCCCATCTATAACCTGACTAGACCCAGCCTCATCTACACCACCATCTATAACATGACTAGACCCAGCCTCATCTACACCACCATCTATAACATGATTAGACCCAGCCTCATCTACACCACCATCTATAACATGACTAGACCCAGCCTCATCTACACCACCATCTATAGCCTGACTAGGCCCAGCCTCATCTACACTACCATCTATAGCATGACTAGACCCAGCCTCATCTACACCACCATCTATAGCCTGACTAGACCCAGCCTCATCTACACCACCATCTATAACCTGACTAGACCCAGCCTCATCAACACCACCATCTATAACCTGACTAGACCCAGTCTCATCTACACCACCATCTATAGCCTGACTAGACCCAGCCTCATCTACACCACCATCTATAACCTGACTAGGCCCAGCCTCATCTACACTACCATCTATAGCCTGACTAGACCCAGCCTCATCTACACCACCATCTATAACCTGACTAGAACCAGCCTCATCTACACCATCATCTATAACCTGACTAGACCCAGCCTCATCTACACCACCATCTATAGCCTGACTAGACCCAGCCTCATCTACACCACCATCTATAACCTGACTAGACCCAGCCTCATCTACACCACCATCTATAACCTGACTAGACCAAGCCTCATCTACACCACCATCTATAGCATGACTAGACCCAGCCTCATCTACACCACCATCTATAACCTGACTAGTCCCAGCCTCATCTACACCACCATCTATAACGTGACTAGACCCAGCCTCATCTACACCACTATCTATAACCTGACTAGACCCAGCCTCATCTACACCACCATCTATAGCATGACTAGGCCCAGCCTCATCTACACCACCATCTATAACATGACTAGACCCAGCCTCATCTACACCACCATCCATAGCATGACTAGACCCAGCCTCATCTACACCACCATCTATAGCATGACTAGACCCAGCCTCAGCTACACCACCATCTATAACCTGACTAGACCCAGCCACATCTACACCACCATCTATAACCTGACTAGACCCAGCCTCATCTACACCACCATCTATAGCATGACTAGACCCAGCCTCATCTACACCACCATCTATAACCTGACTAGACCCAGCCTCATCTACACCACCATCTATAACATGACTAGACCCAGCCTCATCTACACCACCATCTATAACATGACTAGACCCAGCCTCATCTACACCACCATCTATAACCTGACTAGACCCAGCCTCATCTACACCACCATCTATAACATGACTAGACCCAGCTTCATCTACACGACCATCTATAGCCTGACTAGACCCAGCCTCATCTATAACATCACTAGACCCAGCCTCATCTACACCACCATCTATAGCCTGACTAGACCCAGCCTCATCTACACCACCATCTATAGCCTGACTAGACCCAGCCTCATCTACACCACCATCTATAACCTGACAAGACCTAGCCTCATCTATAACATCAGTAGACCCAGCCTCATCTATAACCTGACAAGACCCAGCCTCATCTACAACACCATCTATAGCCTGACAAGACACCACCATCTATAACAAGACTAGACCCAGCCTCATCTACACCACCATCTATAGCCTGACAAGACACCACCATCTATAACAAGACTAGACCCAGCTTCATCTACACCACCATCTATAACATGACTAGACCCAGCCTCATCTATATCATGACTAGACCCAGCCTCATCTACACCAGCATCTATAACCTGACTAGACCCAGCCTCATCTACACCACCATCTATAACCTGACTAGACCCAGCCTCATCTATAACATGACTAGGCCCAGCCTCATCTATAACATGACTAGACCCAGCCTCACCTACAGCACCATCTATAACATGACTAGACCCAGCCTCACCTATACCACCATCTATAACATGACTAGACCCAGCCTCATCTACACCACCATCTATAGCATGACTAGGCCCAGCCTCATCTACACCACCATCTATAGCCTGACTAGACCCAGCCTCATCTACACCACCATCTATAGCCTGACTAGACCCAGCCTCATCTATAACATGACTAGGCCCAGCATCATCTATAACATGACTAGACCCAGCCTCATCTACACCACCATCTATAGCATGACTATACCCAGCCTCATTACACCACCATCTATAGCATGACTAGACCCAGCCTCATCTACACCACCATCTATAACCTGACTAGACCCAGCCTCATCTACACCACCATCTATAGCATGACTAGACCCAGCCTCATCTACACCAATATCTATAACCTGACTAGACCCAGCCTCATCTACACCACCATCTATAACATGACTAGACCCAGCCTCATCTACACCACCATCTATAGTATGACTAGTTCCAGGCCTCATCTACACCACCATCTATAGCCTGACTAGACCCAGACTCATCTATAACATGACTAGACTCAGCCTCATCTAAAACATGACTAGGACCAGCCTCATCTAAAACATGACTAGGCCCAGCCTCATCTATAACATGACTAGGCTCAGCCTCATCTATAACATGACTAGGCCCAGCCTTATCTAAAACATGACTAGACCCAGCCTCATCTATAACATGACTAGGCCCAGCATCATCTATAACATGACTAGGCCCAGCCTCATCGATAACATGACTAGACCCAGCCTCATCTACACCACCATCTATAACCTGACTAGACCCAGCCTCATCTACACCACCATCTATAACATGACTAGACCCAGCCTCATCTACACTACCATCTATAGCATGACTAGACCCAGCCTCATCTACACCACCATCTATAACCTGACTAGACCCAGCCTCATTTACACTACCATCTATAGCCTGACTAGACCCAGCATCATCTACACCACCATCTATAGCCTGACTAGACCCAGCCTCATCTACACCACCATCTAAAACATGACTAGACCCAGCCTCATCTATAACATGACTAGACCCACTCTCATTTACACCACCATCTATAGCATGACAAGACCCAGCCTCATCTACACCATCATCTATAGCATGACAAGACCCAGCCTCATCTACACCATCATCTATAACATGAGTAGACCCAGCCTCTTATACACCACCATCTATAACCTGACTAGACCCTGCCTCATCTACACCACCCTCCATAACATGACTAGACCAAGCCTCTGATACACCACCATCTATAGCATGACTAGACCCAGCCTCATCTACGCCACCATCTATAGCATGACAAGACCCAGCCTCATCTACACCATCATCTATAGCATGACTAGACCCAGCCTCATCTACACCACCATCAATAACATGACTAGACCCAGCCTCATTTAAACCACCATCTATAGCATGACAAGACCCAGCCTCATCTACACCATCATCTATAGCATGACAAGACCCAGCCTCATCTACACCATCATCTATAGCATGACTAGACCCAGCCTCATCTACACCACCATCTATAACATGACTAGACCCAGCCTCATTTACACCACCATCTATAACCTGACTAGACCCAGTCTCATCTACACCACCATCTATAGCCTGACTAGACCCAGCCTCATCTACACCACCATCTATAACCTGACTAGGCCCAGCCTCATCTACACTACCATCTATAGCCTGACTAGACCTAGCCTCATCTACACCAGCATCTATAACCTGACTAGACCCAGCCTCATCTACACCACCATCTATAACCTGACTAGACCCAGCCTCATCTATAACATGACTAGACCCAGCCTCATCTACACCACCATGACTAGACCCAGCCTCATCTACACCACCATCTATAACCTGACTG
Organism: Salvelinus fontinalis; assembly: GCF_029448725.1. NCBI lineage: Eukaryota > Metazoa > Chordata > Actinopteri > Salmoniformes > Salmonidae > Salvelinus > Salvelinus fontinalis. The sequence continues at coordinate 1,964,117 of NC_074679.1, forward strand.
GACCCAGCCTCATCTACACCAACATCTCTAACATGACTAGATCCAGCCTCATCTACACCACCATCTATAACCTGACTGGACCCAGCCTCATCTACACCACCATCTATAACCTGACTAGACCCAGCCTCATCTACATCTATAACCTGACTAGACCCAGCCTCATCTACATCACCATCTGTAGTATGACTAGACCCAGCCTCATCTACACCACCATCTCTAACATGACTAGGCCCAGCCTCATCTACACCATCATCTATAACCTGACTAGGCCCTGCTTCATATACACCACCATCTATAACCTGACTAGAACCAGCCTCATCTACACCATCATCTATAACCTGACTAGACCCAGCCTCATCTACACCACCATCTATAGCCTGACTAGACCCAGCCTCATCTACACCACCATCTATAACCTCACTAGACCCAGCCTCATCTACACCACCATCTATAACCTGACTAGACCAAGCCTCATCTACACCACCATCTATAGCATGACTAGACCCAGCCTCATCTACACCACCATCTATAACCTGACTAGTCCCAGCCTCATCTACACCACCATCTATAACGTGACTAGACCCAGCCTCATCTACACCACTATCTATAACCTGACTAGACCCAGCCTCATCTACACCACCATCTATAGCATGACTAGGCCCAGCCTCATCTACACCACCATCTATAACATGACTAGACCCAGCCTCATCTACACCACCATCCATAGCATGACTAGACCCAGCCTCATCTACACCACCATCTATAGCATGACTAGACCCAGCCTCAGCTACACCACCATCTATAACCTGACTAGACCCAGCCACATCTACACCACCATCTATAACCTGACTAGACCCAGCCTCATCTACACCACCATCTATAGCATGACTAGACCCAGCCTCAGCTACACCCCCATCTATAACCTGACTAGACCCAGCCTCATCTACACCACCATCTATAACATGACTAGACCCAGCCTCATCTACACCACCATCTATAACATGATTAGACCCAGCCTCATCTACACCACCATCTATAACATGACTAGACCCAGCCTCATCTACACCACCATCTATAGCCTGACTAGGCCCAGCCTCATCTACACTACCATCTATAGCATGACTAGACCCAGCCTCATCTACCCCACCATCTATAGCCTGACTAGACCCAGCCTCATCTACACCACCATCTATAACCTGACTAGACCCAGCCTCATCAACACCACCATCTATAACCTGACTAGACCCAGCCTCGTCTACACCACCATCTATAACCTGACTAGACCCAGCCTCATCTACACCACCATCTATAACATGACTAGACCCAGCCTCATCTACACCACCATCTATAGCCTGACTAGACCCAGCCTCATCTACATCACCATCTGTAGTATGACTAGACCCAGGCCTCATCTACACCACCATCTATAGCCTGACTAGACCCAGCCTCATCTACATCTATAACCTGACTAGACCCAGCCTCATCTACATCACCATCTGTAGTATGACTAGACCCAGGCCTCATCTACACCACCATCTATAGCCTGACTAGAACCAGCCTCATCTACATCACCATCTATAGCATGACTAGACCCAGCCTCATCTACACCACCATCTATAGCATGACTAGACCCAGCCTCATCTACACCACCATCTATAGCCTGACTAGACCCAGCCTCATCTACACCACCATCTATAGCATGACTAGACCCAGCCTTATCTACACCACCATCTATAACCTGACTAGACCCAGCCTCATCTACACCACCATCTGTAGTATGACTAGTCCCAGGCCTCATCTACACCACCATCTATAGCCTGACTAGACCCAGACTCATCTATAACATGACTAGACCCAGCCTCATCTAAAACATGTCTAGGACCAGCCTCATCTAAAACATGACTAGGCCCAGCCTCATCTATAACATGACTAGGCCCAGCCTCATCTATAACATGACTAGGCCCAGCCTCATCTAAAACATGACTAGACCCAGCCTCATCTATAACATGACTAGGCCCAGCCTCATCTATAACATGACTAGGCCCAGCCTCATCTACACCACCATCTATAGCCTGACTAGACCCAGACTCATCTATAACATGACTAGACCCAGCCTCATCTAAAACATGACTAGGACCAGCCTCATCTAAAACATGACTAGGCCCAGCCTCATCTATAACATGACTAGGCCCAGCCTCATCTATAACATGACTAGGCCCAGCCTCATCTAAAACATGACTAGATCCAGCCTCATCTATAACATGACTAGGCCCAGCCTCATCTATAACATGACTAGGCCCAGCCTCATCTATAACATGACTAGGCCCAGCCTCATCTAAAACATGACTAGACCCAGCCTCATCTATAACATGACTAGGCCCAGCCTCATCTATAACATGACTAGGCCCAGCCTCATCGATAACATGACTAGACCCAGCCTCATCTACACCACCATCTATAACCTGACTAGACCCAGCCTCATCTACACCACCATCTATAACATGACTAGACCCAGCCTCATATACACCACCATCTATAACCTGACTAGACCCAGCCTCATCTACACCACCATCTATAATCTGACTAGACCCAGGCCTCATCTACACCACCATCTATAGCCTGACTAGACCCAGCCTCATCTACACCACCATCTATAACCTGACTAGACTCAGGCCTCATCTACACCACCATCTATAACCTGACTAGACCCAGCATCATCTACACCACCATCTATAGCCTGACTAGACCCAGCCTCATCTACACCACCATCTATAACCTGACTAGACCCAGCCTCATCTATAACATGACTAGGCCCAGCCTCATCTATAACATGACTAGGCCCAGCCTCATCTAAAACATGACTAGACCCAGCCTCATCTATAACATGACTAGGCCCAGCCTCATCTATAACATGACTAGGCCCAGCCTCATCGATAACATGACTAGACCCAGCCTCGTCTACACCACCATCTATAACCTGACTAGACCCAGCCTCATCTATAACCTGACTAGACCCAGCCTCATCTACACCGCCATCTATAACCTGACTAGACCCAGCCTCATCTACACCACCATCTATAGCCTGACTAGACCCAGCCTCATCTACACCACCATCTATAGCCTGACTAGACCCAGCCTCATCTACACCACCATCTATAACCTGACTAGACTCAGGCCTCATCTACACCACCATCTATAACCTGACTAGACCCAGCATCATCTACACCACCATCTATAGCCTGACTAGACCCAGCCTCATCTACACCACCATCTATAACCTGACTAGACCCAGCCTCATCTATAACATGACTAGGCCCAGCCTCATCTATAACATGACTAGGCCCAGCCTCATCTAAAACATGACTAGACACAGCCTCATCTATAACATGACTAGGCCCAGCCTCATCTATAACATGACTAGGCCCAGCCTCATCGATAACATGACTAGACCCAGCCTTGTCTACACCACCATCTATAACCTGACTAGACCCAGCCTCATCTATAACCTGACTAGACCCAGCCTCATCTACACCGCCATCTATAACCTGACTAGACCCAGCCTCATCTACACCACCATCTATAGCCTGACTAGACCCAGCCTCATCTACACCACCATCTATAGCCTGACTAGACCCAGCCTCATCTACACCACCATCTATAGCATGACTAGACCCAGCCTCATCTATAACATGACTAGACCCAGCCTCATCTACACTACCATCTAAAGCATGACTAGACCCAGCCTCATCTACACCACCATCTATAAAATGACTAGACCCAGCCTCATCTACACCACCAGCTTGACAAGGCCCAGCCTCATCTACACCACCAGCATGACAAGGCCCAGCCTCATCTACACCACCATCTATAGCATGACTAGACCCAGCCTCATCTACACCACCATCTATAGCATGACTAGACCCAGCCTCATCTACACTACCATCTAAAGCATGACTAGACCCAGCCTCATCTACACCACCATCTATAGCATGACTAGACCCAGCCTCATCTACACCACCATCTATAACATGACTACACCCAGCCTCATCTACACCACCATCTATAGCATGACTAGACCCAGCCTCATCTACACCACCATCTATAGCCTGACTAGACCCAGCCTCATCTACACCACCATCTATAGCCTGACTAGACCCAGCCTCATCTACACCACCATCTATAGCCTGACTAGACCCAGCCTCATCTACACCACCATCTATAGCCTGACTAGACCCAGCCTCATCTACACCACCATCTATAGCATGACTAGACCCAGCCTCATCTACACCACCATCTATAGCATGACTAGACCCAGCCTCATCTACACCACCATCTATAACATGACTAGACCCAGCCTCTGCTGCCTGCATCTCATGGCCCCCTGCACGTTGACCTTGATTTTTCCGCACTTTCGCTTTTACCCTCACCTTGTCTACGGCCTCGATGTGGGCACATAAAGCTGTTATGCCCCAAATCCCCAAACTCAAAGCACCACAGACTATCTGTGCTGACAAACCCTGCATGCTTCACTTTAAAATGCACATTTAGCTGTTGCTCTTTATAATTCAGAAACATGAACACTTGCCTCTGGAACGAAACAACATGTTAACGGCCTCTGCATGAAAACCTGCTGACAGTACACGAAAACCGCTAGCAAACTTACCAAAACGACTCAGCTCTTTCCGGATTTGCTCATCTGTAATACACGGAGGCAGGGTCACAACTACCACCCTAGTTGAAGGAGATGAAAGAGGAGAAATCGGCTCCAGCACATCCCTTACAAACATTCCACTAGCGATCAGCCTGCCCACTGAATTAACTTTTTTCATGAACACAACCACAGCTTTGTTTATTCTGGATGCAGAGTTTATAAATCCAGCTCCTACCTGTTTGCCGACTGCGAGCAGAACCTCCTCCACCTTCAATCCATTCCCAGGAACACACCTGAATCCATGCCGTAAAACGACTGCGTCTCCACAGCGCTAGGCTGCGAAGCCATCGCACACACCACACCATTCATGCCCCAGGAAACTAAAACTCTGTCCTCTTCCTCCCTAACTTTAAAAAAAAACTGTTGGTACTGCTAAACTAACAGTGTGTTTAACCCTCCACCATAGAAAATAAAACATGTAAGAAAAGACCAAGAAAAGAATCAAGAAAATAAGTAAGAACAGAGCCCTCCACACGGCCTCTCAACTACAAAACACTCCCAGCATGCACTGAGAGCGAGAGAGCGAGAGAGAGAGAGAGAGCAGAGACGAAGAGAGCAGAGAAAGAGTAGAGAGCAGAGAAAGAGTAGAGAGAGAGTAGAGAGAGAGAGACAGAGCGAGAGAAGAAGAGAGACGAAGAGAGAGAGAGACGAAGAGAGCAGAGAAAGAGTAGAGAGCAGAGAGAGAGACGAAGAGAGACGAAGAGAGACAAAGAGAGACAAAGAGAGACAAAGAGAGACAAAGAGAGACAAAGAGAGACGAAGAGAGACGAAGAGAGACGAAGAGAGACAAAGAGAGACAAAGAGAGACGAAGAGAGACGAAGAGAGACGAAGAGAGACGAAGAGAGACGAAGAGAGACAAAGAGAGACAAAGAGAGACAAAGAGAGACGAAGAGAGACGAAGAGAGACGAAGAGAGACGAAGAGAGACGAAGAGAGACGAAGAGAGACAAAGAGAGACGAAGAGAGACGAAGAGAGACGAAGAGAGCAGAGAGAGAGACGAAGAGAGACGAAGAGAGACGAAGAGAGACAAAGAGAGACAAAGAGAGACAAAGAGAGACGAAGAGAGACGAAGAGAGACGAAGAGAGACGAAGAGAGCAGAGAGAGAGACGAAGAGAGACGAAGAGAGACGAAGAGAGACAAAGAGAGACAAAGAGAGACAAAGAGAGACAAAGAGAGACAAAGAGAGACAAAGAGAGACAAAGAGAGACAAAGAGAGACGAAGAGAGACGAAGAGAGACGAAGAGAGACGAAGAGAGACGAAGAGAGACGAAGAGAGCAGAGAAAGAGTAGAGATCAGAGAAAGAGTAGAGAGAGAGAGAGAGACGAAGAGAACAGAGAAAGAGTAGAGAGAAAGTAGAGAGAGAGAGAGCGAGAGACGAAGAGAGACGAAGAGAGAGAGACGAAGAGAGCAGAGAAAGAGTAGAGAGAGAGAGAGAGAGAGAGATGAAGAGAGCAGAGAAAGAGTAGAGAGAGAGAGAGCAAGAGTAGAGAGAGAGAGAGAGAGAGACGAAGAGAAAGAGTAGAGAGAGAGTAGAGAGAGAGTAGAGAGAGAGAGGGAGAGAGCGAGAGACGAAGAGAGACGAAGAGAGAGAGAGAGAGGGAGAGAGAGAGGGAGAGAGCGAGAGACGAAGAGAGACAAAGAGAGAGAGAGACGAAGAGAGCAGAGAAAGAGTAGAGAGCAAACAGAACAAAATCACTGCTATAGCATCAGGCTGGAGATGAGAGTTGGAGTTAGAGTTAAGGTTAGGAGGTATTCCTCCCCAGAGAGATAAAATGAACCTGCCTGTGGTGGTGTAACGAACCCTAACTCTCTACCTCACTGACGTTCACTCAGACTAAATACACTTAGCTCTATGTTGTCAGAGGCACATCCACTTTTATTTAACCTTTATTTGACATTATTCACATTTTCTATGACTCCCTTCTGGAGACACGGTTTCTCTCCCTCTGATTCCTAACCTGTCTCAACAAAGCCTACAAATAGCACATATTTAAAGTAGGTCTTATCTGTAGGCCTAACCTAACATGGCCTAACCTGACCTAACCTGACCTGGCCTAACCTAACCTGGCCTAACCTGACCTAACCTGAACTAACATGACCTGGCCTAACCTGACTTAACCTGACCTGGCCTAACATGGCCTAACCTGAACTAACCTAACCTGGACTAACCTGGCCTAACCTGACCTAACCTGAACTAACCTAACCTGGCCTAACCTGAACTAACCTAACCTGACCTAACCTGGCCTAACCTGAACTAACCTGAACTAACCTGACCTGACCTAAGCTGAACTAACCTAACCTGACCTAACCTGACCTAACCTGAACTAACCTAACCTGGCCTAACCTGAACTAACCTAACCTGACCTAACCTGACCTAAGCTGACCTAACCTGGCCTAACCTGAACTAACCTAACCTGACCTAACCTGAACTAACCTAACCTGGCCTAACCTGAACTAACCTAACCTGACCTAACCTGACCTAACCTAACCTGACCTAACCTGACCTAACCTGAACTAACCTAACCTGGCCTAACCTGAACTAACCTAACCTGACCTAACCTGACCTAAGCTGACCTAACCTGGCCTAACCTGAACTAACCTAACCTGACCTAACCTGACCTAAGCTGACCTAACCTGGCCTAACCTGAACTAACCTAACCTGACCTAACCTGACCTAAGCTGACCTAACCTGGCCTAACCTGACCTAACCTGAACTAACCTAACCTGACCTAACCTGAACTAACCTAACCTGAACTAACCTAAGCTGACCTAACCTGGCCTAACCTGACCTAACCTGAACTAACCTAACCTGAACTAACCTGAACTAACCTGACCTGACCTAAGCTGAACTAACCTAACCTGACCTAACCTGACCTAACCTGAACTAACCTAACCTGACCTAACCTGACCTAAGCTGACCTAACCTGGCCTAACCTGACCTAACCTGAAAAGTAGCAGAGTGAATGCAGAAAGGTCATTGAGATGGTGCTGGTTATATCTTATTGATAAAATATGGAAGGAGTTTCTATCTCATGGAAATGTAATAATTGAAAAGCATTAGTTAATCAAGTCTCCTGACCTCATCCAAACATCTGCTCTGAATAGGAAGAAGCCTGTCAGTGTCTGTCAACTATCCCAAGTTTGGAATGAAAGTTACACTGATTGGAAATAATAAACACTATTGGTTATTGCTTTAGTTAAGCAACATTATTATAGATTTTTTTAATCAAAGATAAGTTTCTTATTTTTACAGGTCCCTGACAAGGCCTTCCCCATGACTCAAACGCCTTTATTGCCTTTAGGATTTGGCAACGTTCTTTCTTTGATTTCATTATCAATTAGTGATCGGCTCAGCAGTGAATGAGACAATATTGCATAACCAAAAAGATAGGCACGCATATCTAACTAAGGCTTTAAAAAATGATATTACATTTGGTCAAAATAAATCAGAAAAAAAATGGTTTAAGAGGTTATTGGACGGTTTGGAAGTGTAGCCCAAATATCCCAAATGTCCACTATGGCTCTGACTGACTGACTGGGGGAGAGGGGTCTCACACATAGCGGAGGATGTGCTCTGTGCACCCGGGCTACATCAACCTGAACTCACAGCACGGAAGATAAACACTACTAAAGGCATCAATGGCATGACAAAATAAGGTTGGTGACACAGCATTGAAGACATGGCTGTAGCAGAATAAATGATGTATATTTTTATGATGATAATGAAACAATTAGAATCTGAAATGTCAGTTATTGTGAACCTGGAGAGCACAACACATTTGCAGTATATCAATCCGTGTCTGTAACAGCCTGTCAAGTTCTGTAACATCAAACACGAAAATAGGTATAAAATAGTATGGGGCTCTGAGGATTCAAACGCAGTACAACAGCAGCACAGTGTATCGCAATGTAGCGCAGTGCCCACGGCGCGGCTATATGTGTCCAGACAGCGGGGTAATCCTGATAGGCAGCCACGCTCTCTCCAACACATGTCCGGGGTACGGGCCAAGGGGGACCAGGAACAGACAAGCTCTGAAAGTAGAGAGCTCATCGGGAGACCTGCTCCTTATGCTGCTCACATCCCCAGTTGAACTGGTGTTATTAAGATGCCGACTGTAAGGACAGTCGAACTGGTTTATAGTCAACCTGTCTGTCTGTCTGTCTGTCTGTCTGTCTGTCTGTCTGTCTGTCTGTCTGTCTGTCTGTCTGTCTGTCTGTCTGTCTGTCGCTCTGTCTGTCGCTCTGTCTGTGTGTCTGTCTGTTTGTCTAATAATGGATGACTCAAGGAAGTAGCATACTATGCTCGCTTTGTCAGCTCATAATCAGCCAACTTTCTCTCTTAATGTAATAACAATGACCATTAGTGACATAAATAAACAATTACATGCAAATCCATTTTACCCAAGGATTGTAATATGTTTCTGTAACCAAGGATTGTAATATGTTTTTGTAATCCCGTTTTGACAGCGATCCTTTATAAGAGTAAATGATCACAAAAACGACCAAAAACACTATATATAGATCCATCCATCCAGAAGAGTTGGCATGTTGTGAAATCAAATCCCTAACAAGTCACCTGCCTGAGCGACTCTTCCACAAGGCAGAGAGAGATCCCTCCAAAACGGTCTATTCAGTATAGAGTCGAAATCCCTTTTCACTGCGTCGTGTTCTGCTGTTGTATCCATCCAAAAAGAAAGTTGATGGCTACCTCATCCAGGTGATCATGTCCTCTCTCTCGTTTTTGTTTTCTCTCTCTCTGGCCCTTAGACAGTTCGGTAAGGACCGGGAGAGAAGGTTCAGTTTGTTCTGCTCCGCTCCGTAGACGTGCTGCTGCCTCGACAATCAGGAACTGCTGACTCGCGCTGGTTGGTTGACGGTGAAGTTCAGCTCGAGTCCCACGCGCGGCGCGGTGTACGGGATCGTACTGGCGCGTGAAAGAAAAGCAGCTCTGCTCCTCTCTCCGTGATGTGGAGCCGCGAGCTGCAGGCAGTTGGAAACATGCGCCAAGATCAGATTTCAGCTTCGAGTGTCGCCTGACAGGGAGTCTTTAAGCAGAGCTGGGGAGGAAGAGGAAGAGAGAAGAGGAGGAGCTGGAAGGCGCCTCCAACCATCACTTCTACAAAACATGATTCAACTGGTCTGTCCAATACACTCACTCAGAAGCACCCCACGCTAGAAGGTTTGATGGGCTACACCCAAATAAGAAATATTGAATAAATGCAACATGTTGTGTCTTTTCTATACTGATTAAACCATTAGTCCTATGACATATGTTTATAACATGCTACATAGCAATAAGACTACTTACTAGGTACACAATCTTCTAGAGGCAAAGCTATGGCAAGGCCAGGCTGGGTAGAGGCCCTGACACTTGCCCACCCAATAAAAATGGATTATACTGTAATATAATTTTTTTTTAAATATTTGTTGCTTTCTTGTCTCCTGATTAATCAGACATGTTGAAAAACGCAGTTTCAGGTTAGTATGTCAGCCATGAGGAGAGGGCATGTCAGCCATGAGGAGGTTAGCATGTCAGCCATGAGGAGGTTAGTATGTCAGCCATGAGGAGGTTAGCATGTCAGCCATGAGGAGGTTAGTATGTCAGCCCATGAGGAGGTTAGCATGTCAGCCATGAGGAGGTAGCATGTCAGCCATGAGGAGGTAGCATGTCAGCCATGAGGAGGTAGGATGTCAGCCATGAGGAGGTTAGTATGTCAGCCATGAGGAGGTTAGCATGTCAGCCATGAGGAGGTTAGTATGTCAGCCCATGAGGAGGTTAGCATGTCAGCCATGAGGAGGTAGCATGTCAGCCATGAGGAGGTAGCATGTCAGCCATGAGGAGGTAGGATGTCAGCCATGAGGAGGTTAGTATGTCAGCCATGAGGAGGTTAGCATGTCAGCCATGAGGAGGTTAGCATGTCAGCCATGAGGAGGTAGCATGTCAGCCATGAGGAGGTTAGCATGTCAGCCATGAGGAGGTTAGCATGTCAGCCATGAGGAGGTAGCATGTCAGCCATGAGGAGGTAGCATGTCAGCCATGAGGAGGTTAGTATGTCAGCCATGAGGAGGTTAGCATGTCAGCCATGAGGAGGTTAGTATGTCAGCCATGAGGAGGTTAGCATGTCAGCCATGAGGAGGTTAGCATGTCAGCCATGAGGAGATAGCATGTCTGCCATGAGGAGGTTAGCATGTTAGCCATGAGGAGGTTAACATGTCAGCCATGAGGAGGTTAGCATGTCAGCCATGAGGAGGTTAGCATGTCAGCCATGAGGAGGTTAGCATGTCAGCCATGAGGAGGTTAGTATGTCAGCCCATGAGGAGGTTAGCATGTCAGCCATGAGGAGGTAGCATGTCAGCCATGAGGAGGTAGGATGTCAGCCATGAGGAGGTAGGATGTCAGCCATGAGGAGGTTAGTATGTCAGCCATGAGGAGGTTAGCATGTCAGCCATGAGGAGGTTAGCATGTCAGCCATGAGGAGGTAGCATGTCAGCCATGAGGAGGTTAGCATGTCAGCCATGAGGAGGTTAGCATGTCAGCCATGAGGAGGTAGCATGTCAGCCATGAGGAGGTAGCATGTCAGCCATGAGGAGGTTAGTATGTCAGCCATGAGGAGGTTAGCATGTCAGCCATGAGGAGGTTAGTATGTCAGCCATGAGGAGGTTAGCATGTCAGCCATGATGAGATAGCATGTCAGCCATGAGGAGGTTAGCATGTCAGACATGAGGAGGTTAGCATGTCAGCCATGAGAAGAGGGCATGTCAGCCATGAGGAGGTTAGTATGTCAGCGAAGAGGAGGTTAGTATGTCAGCGAAGAGGAGATTAGTATGTCAGCCATGAGGAGGTTAGTATGTCAGCCATGAGGAGGTTAGTATGTCAGCCATGAGGAGGTTAGCATGTCAGCCATGAGGAGGTTAGTATGTCAGCCATGAGGAGGTTAGTATGTCAGCCCATGAGGAGGTTAGCATGTCAGCCATGAGGAGGTTAGCATGTCAGCCATGAGGAGGTTAGTATGTCAGCCATGAGGAGGTTAGTATGTCAGCCATGAGGAGGTTAGCATGTCAGCCATGAGGAGGTTAGTATGTCAGCCATGAGGAGGTTAGCATGTCAGCCATGAGGAGGTTAGTATGTCAGCCCATGAGGAGGTTAGCATGTCAGCCATGAGGAGGTAGCATGTCAGCCATGAGGAGGTAGCATGTCAGCCATGAGGAGGTAGGATGTCAGCCATGAGGAGGTTAGTATGTCAGCCATGAGGAGGTTAGCATGTCAGCCATGAGGAGGTTAGCATGTCAGCCATGAGAAGGTAGCATGTCAGCCATGAGGAGGTTAGCATGTCAGCCATGAGGAGGTTAGCATGTCAGCCATGAGGAGGTAGCATGTCAGCCATGAGGAGAGGGCATGTCAGCCATGAGGAGGTTAGTATGTCAGCCATGAGGAGGTTAGTATGTCAGCCATGAGGAGGTTAGCATGTCAGCCATGAGGAGGTTAGTATGTCAGCCATGAGGAGGTTAGCATGTCAGCCATGAGGAGGTTAGTATGTCAGCCCATGAGGAGGTTAGCATGTCAGCCATGAGGAGGTTAGTATGTCAGCCCATGAGGAGGTTAGCATGTCAGCCATGAGGAGGTAGCATGTCAGCCCATGAGGAGGTTAGCATGTCAGCCCATGAGGAGGTTAGCATGTCAGCCCATGAGGAGGTTAGCATGTCAGCCCATGAGGAGGTTAGCATGTCCGCCATGAGGAGGTTAGCATGTCAGCCATAAGGAGGTTAGCATGTCAGCCATGAGGTGGTTAGCATGTTAGCCATGAGGAGGTTAGCATGTCAGCCATGAGGAGGTTAGCATGTCAGCCCATGAGGAGGTTAGTATGTCAGCCATGAGGAGGTTAGTATGTCAGCCATGAGGAGGTTAGTATGTCAGCCCATGAGGAGGTTAGCATGTCAGCCATGAGGAGGTAGCATGTCAGCCATGAGGAGGTAGCATGTCAGCCATGAGGAGAGGGCATGTCAGCCATGAGGAGGTTAGTATGTCAGCGAGGAGGAGGTTAGTATGTCAGCGAAGAGGAGATTAGTATGTCAGCCATGAGGAGGTTAGTATGTCAGCCATGAGGAGGTTAGTATGTCAGCGATGAGGAGGTTAGCATGTCAGCCATGAGGAGGTTAGCATGTCAGCCATGAGGAGGTTAGCATGTCAGCCATGAGGAGGTAGCATGTCAGCCATGAGGAGGTAGCATGTCAGCCATGAGGAGGTTAGTATGTCAGCCATGAGGAGGTTAGTATGTCAGCCATGAGGAGGTTAGCATGTCAGCCATGAGGAGATAGCATGTCAGCCATGAGGAGGTTAGAATGTCAGCCATGAGGAGGTTAGCATGTCAGCCATGAGGAGGTATTATGTCAGCCATGAGGAGGTAGCATGTCAGCCATGAGGAGGTTAGTATGTCAGCCATGAGGAGGTTAGCATGTCAGCCATGAGGAGGTTAGCATGTCAGCCATGAGGAGGTAGCATGTCAGCCATGAGGAGGTAGGATGTCAGCCATGAGGAGGTTAGTATGTCAGCCATGAGGAGGTTAGCATGTCAGCCATGAGGAGGTTAGCATGTCAGCCATGAGGAGGTAGCATGTCAGCCATGAGGAGGTTAGCATGTCAGCCATGAGGAGGTTAGCATGTCAGCCATGAGGAGGTAGCATGTCAGCCATGAGGAGGTAGCATGTCAGCCATGAGGAGGTTAGTATGTCAGCCATGAGGAGGTTAGCATGTCAGCCATGAGGAGGTTAGTATGTCAGCCATGAGGAGGTTAGCATGTCAGCCATGATGAGATAGCATGTCAGCCATGAGGAGGTTAGCATGTCAGACATGAGGAGGTTAGCATGTCAGCCATGAGAAGAGGGCATGTCAGCCATGAGGAGGTTAGTATGTCAGCGAAGAGGAGGTTAGTATGTCAGCGAAGAGGAGATTAGTATGTCAGCCATGAGGAGGTTAGTATGTCAGCCATGAGGAGGTTAGTATGTCAGCCATGAGGAGGTTAGCATGTCAGCCATGAGGAGGTTAGTATGTCAGCCATGAGGAGGTTAGTATGTCAGCCCATGAGGAGGTTAGCATGTCAGCCATGAGGAGGTTAGCATGTCAGCCATGAGGAGGTTAGTATGTCAGCCATGAGGAGGTTAGTATGTCAGCCATGAGGAGGTTAGCATGTCAGCCATGAGGAGGTTAGTATGTCAGCCATGAGGAGGTTAGCATGTCAGCCATGAGGAGGTTAGTATGTCAGCCCATGAGGAGGTTAGCATGTCAGCCATGAGGAGGTAGCATGTCAGCCATGAGGAGGTAGCATGTCAGCCATGAGGAGGTAGGATGTCAGCCATGAGGAGGTTAGTATGTCAGCCATGAGGAGGTTAGCATGTCAGCCATGAGGAGGTTAGCATGTCAGCCATGAGAAGGTAGCATGTCAGCCATGAGGAGGTTAGCATGTCAGCCATGAGGAGGTTAGCATGTCAGCCATGAGGAGGTAGCATGTCAGCCATGAGGAGGTAGCATGTCAGCCATGAGGAGAGGGCATGTCAGCCATGAGGAGGTTAGTATGTCAGCCATGAGGAGGTTAGTATGTCAGCCATGAGGAGGTTAGCATGTCAGCCATGAGGAGGTTAGTATGTCAGCCATGAGGAGGTTAGCATGTCAGCCATGAGGAGGTTAGTATGTCAGCCCATGAGGAGGTTAGCATGTCAGCCATGAGGAGGTTAGTATGTCAGCCCATGAGGAGGTTAGCATGTCAGCCATGAGGAGGTAGCATGTCAGCCCATGAGGAGGTTAGCATGTCAGCCCATGAGGAGGTTAGCATGTCAGCCCATGAGGAGGTTAGCATGTCAGCCCATGAGGAGGTTAGCATGTCCGCCATGAGGAGGTTAGCATGTCAGCCATAAGGAGGTTAGCATGTTAGCCATGAGGAGGTTAGCATGTTAGCCATGAGGAGGTTAGCATGTCAGCCATGAGGAGGATAGCATGTCAGCCCATGAGGAGGTTAGTATGTCAGCCATGAGGAGGTTAGTATGTCAGCCATGAGGAGGTTAGTATGTCAGCCATGAGGAGGTTAGTATGTCAGCCATGAGGAGGTTAGTATGTCAGCCCATGAGGAGGTTAGCATGTCAGCCATGAGGAGGTAGCATGTCAGCCATGAGGAGGTAGCATGTCAGCCATGAGGAGAGGGCATGTCAGCCATGAGGAGGTTAGTATGTCAGCGAGGAGGAGGTTAGTATGTCAGCGAAGAGGAGATTAGTATGTCAGCCATGAGGAGGTTAGTATGTCAGCCATGAGGAGGTTAGTATGTCAGCGATGAGGAGGTTAGCATGTCAGCCATGAGGAGGTTAGCATGTCAGCCATGAGGAGGTTAGCATGTCAGCCATGAGGAGGTAGCATGTCAGCCATGAGGAGGTAGCATGTCAGCCATGAGGAGGTTAGTATGTCAGCCATGAGGAGGTTAGTATGTCAGCCATGAGGAGGTTAGCATGTCAGCCATGAGGAGATAGCATGTCAGCCATGAGGAGGTTAGAATGTCAGCCATGAGGAGGTTAGCATGTCAGCCATGAGGAGGTAGCATGTCAACCATGAGGAGGTAGCATGTCAGCCATGAGGAGAGGGCATGTCAGCCATGAGGAGGTTAGTATGTCAGCGAAGAGGAGGTTAGTATGTCAGCGAAGAGGAGATTAGTATGTCAGCCATGAGGAGGTTAGTATGTCAGCCATGAGGAGGTTAGTATGTCAGCCATGAGGAGGTTAGCATGTCAGCCATGAGGAGGTTAGTATGTCAGCCATGAGGAGGTTAGTATGTCAACCCATGAGGAGGTTAGCATGTCAGCCATGAGGAGGTTAGCATGTCAGCCATGAGGAGGTTAGTATGTCAGCCATGAGGAGGTTAGTATGTCAGCCATGAGGAGGTTAGCATGTCAGCCCATGAGGAGGTTAGTATGTCAGCCCATGAGGAGGTTAGCATGTCAGCCATGAGGAGGTAGCATGTCTGCCATGAGGAGGTAGCATGTCAGCCATGAGGAGGTAGGATGTCAGCCATGAGGAGGTTAGTATGTCATCCATGAGGAGGTTAGCATGTCAGCCATGAGGAGGTTAGCATGTCAGCCATGAGGAGGTTAGCATGTCAGCCATGAGGAGGTAGCATGTCAGCCATGAGGAGAGGGCATGTCAGCCATGAGGAGGTTAGTATGTCAGCCATGAGGAGGTTAGTATGTCAGCCATGAGGAGGTTAGTATGTCAGCCATGAGGAGGTTAGCATGTCAGCCATGAGGAGGTTAGTATGTCAGCTATGAGGAGGTTAGCATGTCAGCCATGAGGAGGTTAGTATGTCAGCGAAGAGGAGGTTAGTATGTCAGCGAAGAGGAGATTAGTATGTCAGCCATGAGGAGGTTAGTATGTCAGCCATGAGGAGGTTAGTATGTCAGCCATGAGGAGGTTAGCATGTCAGCCATGAGGAGGTTAGTATGTCAGCCCATGAGGAGGTTAGCATGTCAGCCATGAGGAGGTTAGCATGTCAGCCATGAGGAGGTTAGTATGTCAGCCATGAGGAGGTTAGTATGTCAGCCATGAGGAGGTTAGCATGTCAGCCATGAGGAGGTTAGTATGTCAGCTATGAGGAGGTTAGCATGTCAGCCATGAGGAGGTAGCATGTCAGCCATGAGGAGGTTAGCATGTCAGCCATGAGGAGGTTAGCATGTCAGCCATGAGGAGGTAGCATGTCAGCCATGAGGAGAGGGCATGTCAGCCATGAGGAGGTTAGTATGTCAGCCATGAGGAGGTTAGTATGTCAGCCATGAGGAGGTTAGCATGTCAGCCATGAGGAGGTTAGTATGTCAGCCATGAGGAGGTTAGCATGTCAGCCATGAGGAGGTTAGTATGTCAGCCCATGAGGAGGTTAGCATGTCAGCCATGAGGAGGTTAGTATGTCAGCCCATGAGGAGGTTATTATGTCAGCCATGAGGAGGTTAGAATGTCAGCCATGAGGAGGTTAGCATGTCAGCCATGAGGAGGTAGCATGTCAGCCATGAGGAGGTAGCATGTCAGCCATGAGGAGGTTAGTATGTCAGCCATGAGGAGGTTAGCATGTCAGCCATGAGGAGGTTAGCATGTCAGCCATGAGGGGGTAGCATGTCAACCATGAGGAGGTAGCATGTCAGCCATGAGGAGAGGGCATGTCAGCCATGAGGAGGTTAGTGTGTCAGCGAAGAGGAGGTTAGTATGTCAGCGAAGAGGAGATTAGTATGTCAGCCATGAGGAGGTTAGTATGTCAGCCATGAGGAGGTTAGTATGTCAGCCATGAGGAGGTTAGCATGTCAGCCATGAGGAGGTTAGTATGTCAGCCATGAGGAGGTTAGTATGTCAGCCCATGAGGAGGTTAGCATGTCAGCCATGAGGAGGTTAGCATGTCAGCCATGAGGAGGTTAGTATGTCAGCCATGAGGAGGTTAGCATGTCAGCCCATGAGGAGGTTAGTATGTCAGCCATGAGGAGGTTAGCATGTCAGCCATGAGGAGATAGCATGTCAGCCATGAGGAGGTAGCATGTCAGCCATGAGGAGGTAGGATGTCAGCCATGAGGAGGTTAGTATGTCAGCCATGAGGAGGTTAGCATGTCAGCCCATGAGGAGGTTAGTATGTCAGCCATGAGGAGGTTAGCATGTCAGCCATGAGGAGATAGCATGTCAGCCATGAGGAGGTAGCATGTCAGCCATGAGGAGGTAGGATGTCAGCCATGAGGAGGTTAGTATGTCAGCCATGAGGAGGTTAGCATGTCAGCCATGAGGAGGTTAGCATGTCAGCCATGAGGAGGTAGCATGTCAGCCATGAGGAGAGGGCATGTCAGCCATGAGGAGGTTAGTATGTCAGCCATGAGGAGGTTAGTATGTCAGCCATGAGGAGGTTAGCATGTCAGCCATGAGGAGGTTAGTATGTCAGCTATGAGGAGGTTAGCATGTCAGCCATGAGGAGGTTAGCATGTCAGCTATGAGGAGGTTAGCATGTCAGCCATGAGGAGAGGGCATGTCAGCCATGAGGAGGTTAGTATGTCAGCGAAGAGGAGGTTAGTATGTCAGCGAAGATGAGATTAGTATGTCAGCCATGAGGAGGTTAGTATGTCAGCCATGAGGAGGTTAGTATGTCAGCCATGAGGAGGTTAGCATGTCAGCCATGAGGAGGTTAGTATGTCAGCCCATGAGGAGGTTAGCATGTCAGCCATGAGGAGGTTAGCATGTCAGCCATGAGGAGGTTAGTATGTCAGCCATGAGGAGGTTAGTATGTCAGCCATGAGGAGGTTAGCATGTCAGCCATGAGGAGGTTAGTATGTCAGCTATGAAGAGGTTAGCATGTCAGCCATGAGGAGGTTAGTATGTCAGCCCATGAGGAGGTTAGCATGTCAGCCATGGGGAGGTTAGCATGTTAGCCATGGGGAGGTTAGTATGTCATCCATGAGGAGGTTAGTATGTCAGCCATGAGGAGGTTAGTATGTCAGCCATGGGGAGGTTAGCATGTCAGCCATGAGGAGGTTAGCATGTTAGCCATGGGGAGGTTAGCATGTCAGCCATGAGGAGGTTAGTATGTCAGCCATGAGGAGGTTAGTATGTCAGCCCATGAGGAGGTTAGCATGTCAGCCATGAGGAGGTTAGCATGTCAGCCATGAGGAGGTTAGCATGTCAGCCATGAGGAGGTTAGCATGTCAGCCATGAGGAGGTTAGTATGTCAGCCATGAGGAGGTTAGTATGTCAGCCATGAGGAGGTTAGCATGTCAGCCCATGAGGAGGTTAGTATGTCAGCCCATGAGGAGGTTAGCATGTCAGCCATGAGGAGGTAGCATGTCAGCCATGAGGAGGTAGCATGTCAGCCATGAGGAGGTAGGATGTCAGCCATGAGGAGGTTAGTATGTCATCCATGAGGAGGTTAGCATGTCAGCCATGAGGAGGTTAGCATGTCAGCCATGAGGAGGTTAGCATGTCAGCCATGAGGAGGTAGCATGTCAGCCATGAGGAGAGGGCATGTCAGCCATGAGGAGGTTAGTATGTCAGCCATGAGGAGGTTAGTATGTCAGCCATGAGGAGGTTAGTATGTCAGCCATGAGGAGGTTAGTATGTCAGCTATGATGAGGTTAGCATGTCAGCCATGAGGAGGTTAGCATGTCAGCTATGAGGAGGTTAGCATGTCAGCCATGAGGAGGTTAGTATGTCAGCGAAGAGGAGGTTAGTATGTCAGCGAAGAGGAGATTAGTATGTCAGCCATGAGGAGGTTAGTATGTCAGCCATGAGGAGGTTAGTATGTCAGCCATGAGGAGGTTAGCATGTCAGCCATGAGGAGGTTAGTATGTCAGCCCATGAGGAGGTTAGCATGTCAGCCATGAGGAGGTTAGCATGTCAGCCATGAGGAGGTTAGTATGTCAGCCATGAGGAGGTTAGTATGTCAGCCATGAGGAGGTTAGCATGTCAGCCATGAGGAGGTTAGTATGTCAGCTATGAGGAGGTTAGCATGTCAGCCATGAGGAGGTTAGTATGTCAGCCCATGAGGAGGTTAGCATGTCAGCCATGAGGAGGTTAGCATGTTAGCAATGGGGAGGTTAGTATGTCATCCATGAGGAGGTTAGCATGTCAGCCATGAGGAGGTTAGCATGTCAGCCATGAGGAGGTAGCATGTCAGCCATGAGGAGGTTAGCATGTCAGCCATGAGGAGGTTAGCATGTCAGCCATGAGGAGGTAGCATGTCAGCCATGAGGAGAGGGCATGTCAGCCATGAGGAGGTTAGTATGTCAGCCATGAGGAGGTTAGTATGTCAGCCATGAGGAGGTTAGCATGTCAGCCATGAGGAGGTTAGTATGTCAGCCATGAGGAGGTTAGCATGTCAGCCATGAGGAGGTTAGTATGTCAGCCCATGAGGAGGTTAGCATGTCAGCCATGAGGAGGTTAGCATGTCAGCCCATGAGGAGGTTAGCATGTCAGCCATGAGGAGGTAGCATGTCAGCCCATGAGGAGGTTAGCATGTCAGCCCATGAGGAGGTTAGTATGTCCGCCATGAGGAGGTTAGCATGTCAGCCCATGAGGAGGTTAGCATGTCAGCCCATGAGGAGGTTAGTATGTCAGCCATGAGGAGGTTAGCATGTCAGCCCATGAGGAGGTTAGCATGTCCGCCATGAGGAGGTTAGCATGTCAGCCATAAGGAGGTTAGCATGTTAGCCATGAGGAGGTTAGCATGTTAGCCATGAGGAGGTTAGCATGTCAGCCATGAGGAGGATAGCATGTCAGCCATGAGGAGGATAGCATGTCAGCCCATGAGGAGGTTAGTATGTCAGCCCATGAGGAGGTTAGTATGTCAGCCATGAGGAGGTTAGTATGTCAGCCCATGAGGAGGTTAGCATGTCAGCCATGAGGAGTTAGCATGTCAGCCATGAGGAGGTAGCATGTCAGCCATGAGGAGGTTAGTATGTCAGCCATGAGGAGGTTAGCATGTCAGCCATGAGGGGGTAGCATGTCAACCATGAGGAGGTAGCATGTCAACCATGAGGAGGTTAGTATGTCAGCGAAGAGGAGGTTAGTATGTCAGCCATGAGGAGGTTAGTATGTCAGCCATGAGGAGGTTAGTATGTCAGCCATGAGGAGGTTAGCATGTCAGCCGTGAGGAGGTTAGCATGTCAGCCATGAGGAGGTTAGCATGTCAGCCATGAGGGGGTAGCATGTCAACCATGAGGAGGTAGCATGTCAGCCATGAGGAGAGGGCATGTCAGCCATGAGGAGGTAGGATGTCAGCCATGAGGAGGTTAGTATGTCATCCATGAGGAGGTTAGCATGTCAGCCATGAGGAGGTTAGCATGTCAGCCATGAGGAGGTTAGCATGTCAGCCATGAGGAGGTAGCATGTCAGCCATGAGGAGAGGGCATGTCAGCCATGAGGAGGTTAGTATGTCAGCCATGAGGAGGTTAGTATGTCAGCCATGAGGAGGTTAGCATGTCAGCCATGAGGAGGTTACTATGTCAGCTATGAGGAGGTTAGCATGTCAGCCATGAGGAGGTTAGCATGTCAGCTATGAGGAGGTTAGCATGTCAGCCATGAGGAGGTTAGTATGTCAGCGAAGAGGAGGTTAGTATGTCAGCGAAGAGGAGATTAGTATGTCAGCCATGAGGAGGTTAGTATGTCAGCCATGAGGAGGTTAGTATGTCAGCCATGAGGAGGTTAGCATGTCAGCCATGAGGAGGTTAGTATGTCAGCCCATGAGGAGGTTAGCATGTCAGCCATGAGGAGGTTAGCATGTCAGCCATGAGGAGGTTAGCATGTCAGCCATGAGGAGGTTAGCATGTCAGCCATGAGGAGGTTAGTATGTCAGCCATGAGGAGGTTAGCATGTCAGCCATGAGGAGGTTAGTATGTCAGCTATGAGGAGGTTAGCATGTCAGCCATGAGGAGGTTAGTATGTCAGCCCATGAGGAGGTTAGCATGTCAGCCATGAGGAGGTTAGCATGTTAGCCATTGTGAGGTTAGTATGTCATCCATGAGGAGGTTAGCATGTCAGCCATGAGGAGGTTAGCATGTCAGCCATGAGGAGGTTGCATGTCAGCCATGAGGAGGTTAGCATGTCAGCCATGAGGAGGTTAGCATGTCAGCCATGAGGAGGTAGCATGTCAGCCATGAGGAGAGGGCATGTCAGCCATGAGGAGGTTAGTATGTCAGCCATGAGGAGGTTAGTATGTCAGCCATGAGGAGGTTAGCATGTCAGCCATGAGGAGGTTAGTATGTCAGCCATGAGGAGGTTAGCATGTCAGCCATGAGGAGGTTAGTATGTCAGCCCATGAGGAGGTTAGCATGTCAGCCATGAGGGGGTTAGCATGTCAGCCCATGAGGAGGTTAGCATGTCAACCATGAGGAGGTAGCATGTCAGCCATGAGGAGGTTAGTATGTCAGCGAAGAGGAGGTTAGTATGTCAGCCATGAGGAGGTTAGCATGTCAGCCATGAGGAGGTTAGTATGTCAGCCATGAGGAGGTTAGTATGTCAGCCATGAGGAGGTTAGCATGTCAGCCATGAGGAGGTTAGCATGTCAGCCATGAGGAGGTTAGCATGTCAGCCATGAGGAGGTTAGTATGTCAGCCATGAGGAGGTTAGTATGTCAGCCATGAGGAGGATAGCATGTCAGCCATGAGGAGGTTAGTATGTCAGCCATGAGGAGGTTAGCATGTCAGCCATGAGGAGGTTAGTATGTCAGCCCATGAGGAGGTTAGCATGTCAGCCATGAGGAGGTAGCATGTCAGCCATGAGGAGGTAGCATGTCAGCCATGAGGAGGTTAGCATGTCAGCCATGAGGAGGTAGCATGTCAGCCATGAGGAGGTTAGCATGTCAGCCATTAGGAGGTTAGCATGTCAGCCATGAGGAGGTAGCATGTCAGCCATTAGGAGGTTAGTATGTCAGCCATGAGGAGGTTAGTATGTCAGCCATGAGGAGGTTAGCATGTCAGCCATGAGGATATAGCATGTCAGCCATGAGGAGGTTAGCATGTCAGCCATGAGGAGGTTAGCATGTCAGCCATGAGGAGGTAGCATGTCAGCCATGAGGAGGTAGCATGTCAGCCATGAGGAGGTTAGTATGTCAGCCATGAGGAGGTTAGCATGTCAGCCATGAGGAGGTTAGCATGTCAGCCATGAGGGGGTAGCATGTCAACCATGAGGAGGTAGCATGTCAGCCATGAGGAGAGGGCATGTCAGCCATGAGGAGGTTAGTATGTCAGCGAAGAGGAGGTTAGTATGTCAGCGAAGAGGAGATTAGCATGTCAGCCCATGAGGAGGTTAGCATGTCCGCCATGAGGAGGTTAGCATGTCAGCCATAAGGAGGTTAGCATGTTAGCCATGAGGAGGTTAGCATGTCAGCCATGAGGAGGTTAGCATGTCAGCCATGAGGAGGATAGCATGTCAGCCATGAGGAGGATAGCATGTCAGCCCATGAGGAGGTTAGTATGTCATCCCATGAGGAGGTTAGTATGTCAGCCATGAGGAGGTTAGTATGTCAGCCATGAGGAGGTTAGTATGTCAGCCCATGAGGAGGTTAGCATGTCAGCCATGAGGAGTTAGCATGTCAGCCATGAGGAGGTAGCATGTCAGCCATGAGGAGGTAGCATGTCAGCCATGAGGAGGTTAGTATGTCAGCCATGAGGAGGTTAGCATGTCAGCCATGAGGGGGTAGCATGTCAACCATGAGGAGGTAGCATGTCAGCCATGAGGAGGTTAGTATGTCAGCGAAGAGGAGGTTAGTATGTCAGCCATGAGGAGGTTAGCATGTCAGCCATGAGGAGGTTAGTATGTCAGCCATGAGGAGGTTAGTATGTCAGCCATGAGGAGGTTAGCATGTCAGCCATGAGGAGGTTAGCATGTCAGCCATGAGGAGGTTAGCATGTCAGCCATGAGGAGGTTAGTATGTCAGCCATGAGGAGGTTAGTATGTCAGCCATGAGGAGGATAGCATGTCAGCCATGAGGAGGTTAGCATGTCAGCCATGAGGATATAGCATGTCAGCCATGAGGAGGTTAGCATGTCAGCCATGAGGAGGTTAGCATGTCAGCCATGAGGAGGTAGCATGTCAGCCATGAGGAGGTAGCATGTCAGCCATGAGGAGGTTAGTATGTCAGCCATGAGGAGGTTAGCATGTCAGCCATGAGGAGGTTAGCATGTCAGCCATGAGGGGGTAGCATGTCAACCATGAGGAGGTAGCATGTCAGCCATGAGGAGAGGGCATGTCAGCCATGAGGAGGTTAGTATGTCAGCGAAGAGGAGGTTAGTATGTCAGCGAAGAGGAGATTAGTATGTCAGCCATGAGGAGGTTAGTATGTCAGCCATGAGGAGGTTAGTATGTCAGCCATGAGGAGGTTAGTATGTCAGCCCATGAGGAGGTTAGCATGTCAGCCATGAGGAGGTTAGCATGTCAGCCATGAGGAGGTTAGTATGTCAGCCATGAGGAGGTTAGTATGTCAGCCATGAGGAGGTTAGCATGTCAGCCATGAGGAGGTTAGTATGTCAGCCCATGAGGAGGTTAGCATGTCAGCCATGAGGAGGTAGCAT
This sequence comes from Salvelinus fontinalis, assembly GCF_029448725.1. Taxonomy (NCBI): domain Eukaryota; kingdom Metazoa; phylum Chordata; class Actinopteri; order Salmoniformes; family Salmonidae; genus Salvelinus; species Salvelinus fontinalis. The sequence goes on from NC_074679.1 coordinate 1,987,891, forward strand.
GTCAGCCATGAGGAGGTTAGTATGTCAACGAAGAGGAGGTTAGCATGTCAGCCATGAGGAGGTTAGTATGTCAGCCATGAGGAGGTTAGCATGTCAGCCATGAGGAGGTTAGTATGTCAGCCCATGAGGAGGTTAGCATGTCAGCCATGAGGAGGTAGCATGTCATTCATGAGGAGGTAGCATGTCAGCCATGAGGAGGTAGGATGTCAGCCATGAGGAGGTTAGTATGTCAGCCATGAGGAGGTTAGCTTGTCAGCCATGAGGAGGTTAGCATGTCAGCCATGAGGAGGTAGCATGTCAGCCATGAGGAGGTTAGCATGTCAGCCATGAGGAGGTTAGCATGTCAGCCATGAGGAGGTAGCATGTCAGCCATGAGGAGAGGGCATGTCAGCCATGAGGAGGTTAGTATGTCAGCCATGAGGAGGTTAGTATGTCAGCCATGAGGAGGTTAGCATGTCAGCCATGAGGAGGTTAGTATGTCAGCCATGAGGAGGTTAGCATGTCAGCCCATGAGGAGGTTAGTATGTCAGCCATGAGGAGGTTAGTATGTCAGCCATGAGGAGGTTAGTATGTCAGCCATGAGGAGGTTAGTATGTCAGCCCATGAGGAGGTTAGCATGTCAGCCATGAGGAGTTAGCATGTCAGCCATGAGGAGGTAGCATGTCAGCCATGAGGAGGTTAGTATGTCAGCCATGAGGAGGTTAGCATGTCAGCCATGAGGGGGTAGCATGTCAACCATGAGGAGGTAGCATGTCAGCCATGAGGAGGTTAGTATGTCAGCGAAGAGGAGGTTAGTATGTCAGCCATGAGGAGGTTAGCATGTCAGCCATGAGGAGGTTAGTATGTCAGCCATGAGGAGGTTAGCATGTCAGCCATGAGGAGGTTAGCATGTCAGCCATGAGGAGGTTAGCATGTCAGCCATGAGGAGGTTAGCATGTCAGCCATGAGGAGGTTAGCATGTCAGCCATGAGGAGGTTAGCATGTCAGCCATGAGGAGGTTAGCATGTCAGCCATGAGGAGGTTAGTATGTCAGCCATGAGGAGGTTAGTATGTCAGCCATGAGGAGGATAGCATGTCAGCCATGAGGAGGTTAGTATGTCAGCCATGAGGAGGTTAGCATGTCAGCCATGAGGAGGTAGCATGTCAGCCATGAGGAGGTAGGATGTCAGCCCATGAGGAGGTTAGTATGTCAGCCATGAGGAGGTAGGATGTCAGCCATGAGGAGGTTAGTATGTCATTCATTAGGAGGTTAGCATGTCAGCCATGAGGAGGTTAGCATGTCAGCCATGAGGAGGTAGCATGTCAGCCATGAGGAGGTAGCATGTCAGCCATGAGGAGGTTAGTATGTCAGCCATGAGGAGGTTAGCATGTCAGCCATGAGGAGATAGCATGTCAGCCATGAGGAGGTTAGCATGTCAGCCATGAGGAGGTTAGCATGTCAGCCATGAGGAGGTAGCATGTCAGCCATGAGGAGGTAGCATGTCAGCCATGAGGAGGTTAGTATGTCAGCCATGAGGAGGTTAGCATGTCAGCCATGAGGAGGTTAGCATGTCAGCCATGAGGGGGTAGCATGTCAACCATGAGGAGGTAGCATGTCAGCCATGAGGAGGTTAGTATGTCAACGAAGAGGAGGTTAGCATGTCAGCCATGAGGAGGTTAGTATGTCAGCCATGAGGAGGTTAGCATGTCAGCCATGAGGAGGTTAGTATGTCAGCCCATGAGGAGGTTAGCATGTCAGCCATGAGGAGGTAGCATGTCATTCATGAGGAGGTAGCATGTCAGCCATGAGGAGGTAGGATGTCAGCCATGAGGAGGTTAGTATGTCAGCCATGAGGAGATAGCATGTCAGCCATGAGGAGGTTAGCATGTCAGCCATGAGGAGGTAGCATGTCAGCCATGAGGAGGTTAGCATGTCAGCCATGAGGAGGTTAGCATGTCAGCCATGAGGAGGTAGCATGTCAGCCATGAGGAGAGGGCATGTCAGCCATGAGGAGGTTAGTATGTCAGCCATGAGGAGGTTAGTATGTCAGCCATGAGGAGGTTAGCATGTCAGCCATGAGGAGGTTAGTATGTCAGCCATGAGGAGGTTAGCATGTCAGCCCATGAGGAGGTTAGTATGTCAGCCATGAGGAGGTTAGTATGTCAGCCATGAGGAGGTTAGTATGTCAGCCATGAGGAGGTTAGTATGTCAGCCCATGAGGAGGTTAGCATGTCAGCCATGAGGAGTTATTATGTCAGCCATGAGGAGGTAGCATGTCAGCCATGAGGAGGTTAGTATGTCAGCCATGAGGAGGTTAGCATGTCAGCCATGAGGGGGTAGCATGTCAACCATGAGGAGGTAGCATGTCAGCCATGAGGAGGTTAGTATGTCAGCGAAGAGGAGGTTAGTATGTCAGCCATGAGGAGGTTAGCATGTCAGCCATGAGGAGGTTAGTATGTCAGCCATGAGGAGGTTAGCATGTCAGCCATGAGGGGGTAGCATGTCAACCATGAGGAGGTAGCATGTCAGCCATGAGGAGGTTAGTATGTCAACGAAGAGGAGGTTAGCATGTCAGCCATGAGGAGGTTAGTATGTCAGCCATGAGGAGGTTAGCATGTCAGCCATGAGGAGGTTAGTATGTCAGCCCATGAGGAGGTTAGCATGTCAGCCATGAGGAGGTAGCATGTCATTCATGAGGAGGTAGCATGTCAGCCATGAGGAGGTAGGATGTCAGCCATGAGGAGGTTAGCATGTCAGCCATGAGGAGGTTAGCATGTCAGCCATGAGGAGGTTAGCATGTCAGCCATGAGGAGGTAGCATGTCAGCCATGAGGAGGTTAGCATGTCAGCCATGAGGAGGTTAGCATGTCAGCCATGAGGAGGTAGCATGTCAGCCATGAGGAGAGGGCATGTCAGCCATGAGGAGGTTAGTATGTCAGCCATGAGGAGGTTAGTATGTCAGCCATGAGGAGGTTAGCATGTCAGCCATGAGGAGGTTAGTATGTCAGCCATGAGGAGGTTAGCATGTCAGCCATGAGGAGTTAGCATGTCAGCCATGAGGAGGTAGCATGTCAGCCATGAGGAGGTTAGTATGTCAGCCATGAGGAGGTTAGCATGTCAGCCATGAGGGGGTAGCATGTCAACCATGAGGAGGTAGCATGTCAGCCATGAGGAGGTTAGTATGTCAGCGAAGAGGAGGTTAGTATGTCAGCCATGAGGAGGTTAGCATGTCAGCCATGAGGAGGTTAGTATGTCAGCCATGAGGAGGTTAGTATGTCAGCCATGAGGAGGTTAGCATGTCAGCCATGAGGAGGTTAGCATGTCAGCCATGAGGAGGTTAGCATGTCAGCCATGAGGAGGTTAGTATGTCAGCCATGAGGAGGTTAGCATGTCAGCCATGAGGAGGTAGCATGTCAGCCATGAGGAGGTAGGATGTCAGCCCATGAGGAGGTTAGTATGTCAGCCATGAGGAGGTAGGATGTCAGCCATGAGGAGGTTAGTATGTCATTCATTAGGAGGTTAGCATGTCAGCCATGAGGAGGTTAGCATGTCAGCCATGAGGAGGTAGCATGTCAGCCATGAGGAGGTAGCATGTCAGCCATGAGGAGGTTAGTATGTCAGCCATGAGGAGGTTAGCATGTCAGCCATGAGGAGATAGCATGTCAGCCATGAGGAGGTTAGCATGTCAGCCATGAGGAGGTTAGCATGTCAGCCATGAGGAGGTAGCATGTCAGCCATGAGGAGGTAGCATGTCAGCCATGAGGAGGTTAGTATGTCAGCCATGAGGAGGTTAGCATGTCAGCCATGAGGAGGTTAGCATGTCAGCCATGAGGGGGTAGCATGTCAACCATGAGGAGGTAGCATGTCAGCCATGAGGAGGTTAGTATGTCAACGAAGAGGAGGTTAGCATGTCAGCCATGAGGAGGTTAGTATGTCAGCCATGAGGAGGTTAGCATGTCAGCCATGAGGAGGTTAGTATGTCAGCCCATGAGGAGGTTAGCATGTCAGCCATGAGGAGGTAGCATGTCATTCATGAGGAGGTAGCATGTCAGCCATGAGGAGGTAGGATGTCAGCCATGAGGAGGTTAGTATGTCAGCCATGAGGAGATAGCATGTCAGCCATGAGGAGGTTAGCATGTCAGCCATGAGGAGGTAGCATGTCAGCCATGAGGAGGTTAGCATGTCAGCCATGAGGAGGTTAGCATGTCAGCCATGAGGAGGTAGCATGTCAGCCATGAGGAGAGGGCATGTCAGCCATGAGGAGGTTAGTATGTCAGCCATGAGGAGGTTAGTATGTCAGCCATGAGGAGGTTAGCATGTCAGCCATGAGGAGGTTAGTATGTCAGCCATGAGGAGGTTAGCATGTCAGCCCATGAGGAGGTTAGTATGTCAGCCATGAGGAGGTTAGTATGTCAGCCATGAGGAGGTTAGTATGTCAGCCATGAGGAGGTTAGTATGTCAGCCCATGAGGAGGTTAGCATGTCAGCCATGAGGAGTTATTATGTCAGCCATGAGGAGGTAGCATGTCAGCCATGAGGAGGTTAGTATGTCAGCCATGAGGAGGTTAGCATGTCAGCCATGAGGGGGTAGCATGTCAACCATGAGGAGGTAGCATGTCAGCCATGAGGAGGTTAGTATGTCAGCGAAGAGGAGGTTAGTATGTCAGCCATGAGGAGGTTAGCATGTCAGCCATGAGGAGGTTAGTATGTCAGCCATGAGGAGGTTAGCATGTCAGCCATGAGGGGGTAGCATGTCAACCATGAGGAGGTAGCATGTCAGCCATGAGGAGGTTAGTATGTCAACGAAGAGGAGGTTAGCATGTCAGCCATGAGGAGGTTAGTATGTCAGCCATGAGGAGGTTAGCATGTCAGCCATGAGGAGGTTAGTATGTCAGCCCATGAGGAGGTTAGCATGTCAGCCATGAGGAGGTAGCATGTCATTCATGAGGAGGTAGCATGTCAGCCATGAGGAGGTAGGATGTCAGCCATGAGGAGGTTAGCATGTCAGCCATGAGGAGGTTAGCATGTCAGCCATGAGGAGGTTAGCATGTCAGCCATGAGGAGGTAGCATGTCAGCCATGAGGAGGTTAGCATGTCAGCCATGAGGAGGTTAGCATGTCAGCCATGAGGAGGTAGCATGTCAGCCATGAGGAGAGGGCATGTCAGCCATGAGGAGGTTAGTATGTCAGCCATGAGGAGGTTAGTATGTCAGCCATGAGGAGGTTAGCATGTCAGCCATGAGGAGGTTAGTATGTCAGCCATGAGGAGGTTAGCATGTCAGCCATGAGGAGTTAGCATGTCAGCCATGAGGAGGTAGCATGTCAGCCATGAGGAGGTTAGTATGTCAGCCATGAGGAGGTTAGCATGTCAGCCATGAGGGGGTAGCATGTCAACCATGAGGAGGTAGCATGTCAGCCATGAGGAGGTTAGTATGTCAGCGAAGAGGAGGTTAGTATGTCAGCCATGAGGAGGTTAGCATGTCAGCCATGAGGAGGTTAGTATGTCAGCCATGAGGAGGTTAGTATGTCAGCCATGAGGAGGTTAGCATGTCAGCCATGAGGAGGTTAGCATGTCAGCCATGAGGAGGTTAGCATGTCAGCCATGAGGAGGTTAGTATGTCAGCCATGAGGAGGTTAGTATGTCAGCCATGAGGAGGATAGCATGTCAGCCATGAGGAGGTTAGTATGTCAGCCATGAGGAGGTTAGCATGTCAGCCATGAGGAGGTTAGTATGTCAGCCCATGAGGAGGTTAGCATGTCAGCCATGAGGAGGTAGCATGTCAGCCATGAGGAGGTAGCATGTCAGCCATGAGGAGGTAGGATGTCAGCCATGAGGAGGTTAGTATGTCAGCCATGAGGAGGTTAGCATGTCAGCCATGAGGAGGTTAGCATGTCAGCCATGAGGAGGTTAGCATGTCAGCCATGAGCAGGTAGCATGTCAGCCATGAGGAGGTTAGCATGTCAGCCATTAGGAGGTTAGCATGTCAGCCATGAGGAGGTAGCATGTCAGCCATTAGGAGGTTAGTATGTCAGCCATGAGGAGGTTAGTATGTCAGCCATGAGGTGGTTAGCATGTCAGCCATGAGGAGATAGCATGTCAGCCATGAGGAGGTTAGCATGTCAGCCATGAGGAGGTTAGCATGTCAGCCATGAGGAGGTAGCATGTCAGCCATGAGGAGGTAGCATGTCAGCCATGAGGAGGTTAGTATGTCAGCCATGAGGAGGTAGCATGTCAGCCATGAGGAGAGGTAATGTCAGCCATGAGGAGGTTAGTATGTCAGCCATGAGGAGGTTAGTATGTCAGCCATGAGGAGGTTAGTATGTCAGCCATGAGGAGGTTAGTATGTCAGCCATGAGGAGGTTAGCATGTCAGCCATGAGGAGGTTAGTATGTCAGCCCATGAGGAGGTTAGCATGTCAGCCATGAGGGGGTTAGTATGTCAGCCCATGAGGAGGTTAGCATGTCAGCCCATGAGGAGGTAGCATGTCAGCCCATGAGGAGGTTAGCATGTCAGCCCATGAGGAGGTTAGTATGTCAGCCATGAGGAGGTTAGCATGTCAGCCATGAGGAGGTTAGTATATCAGCCATGAGGAGGTTAGCATGTCAGCCATGAGGAGGTTAGTATGTCAGCCATGAGGAGGTTAGTATGTCAGCCATGAGGAGGTTAGCATGTCAGCCCATGAGGAGGTTAGTATATCAGCCATGAGGAGGTTAGTATGTCAGCCATGAGGAGGTTAGTATGTCAGACATGAGGAGGTTAGTATGTCAGCCATGAGGAGGTTAGTATGTCAGCCATGAGGATGTTAGTATGTCAGCCCATGAGGAGGTTAGTATGTCAGCCATGAGGAGGTAGGATGTCAGCCATGAGGAGGTTAGTATGTCAGCCATGAGGAGGTAGGATGTCAGCCATGAGGAGGTTAGTATGTCATTCATGAGGAGGTTAGCATGTCAGCCATGAGGAGGTTAGCATGTCAGCCATGAGGAGGTAGCATGTCAGCCATGAGGAGGTAGCATGTCAGCCATGAGGAGGTTAGTATGTCAGCCATGAGGAGGTTAGCATGTCAGCCATGAGGAAATAGCATGTCAGCCATGAGGAGGTTAGCTTGTCAGCCATGAGGAGGTTAGCATGTCAGCCATGAGGAGGTAGCATGTCAGCCATGAGGGGGTAGCATGTCAACCATGAGGAGGTAGCATGTCAGCCATGAGGAGGTTAGTATGTCAACGAAGAGGAGGTTAGCATGTCAGCCATGAGGAGGTTAGTATGTCAGCCATGAGGAGGTTAGCATGTCAGCCATGAGGAGGTTAGCATGTCAGCCATGAGGAGGTAGCATGTCATTCATGAGGAGGTAGCATGTCAGCCATGAGGAGGTAGGATGTCAGCCATGAGGAGGTTAGTATGTCAGCCATGAGGAGGTTAGCATGTCAGCCATGAGGAGGTTAGCATGTCAGCCATGAGGAGGTAGCATGTCAGCCATGAGGAGGTTAGCATGTCAGCCATGAGGAGGTTAGCATGTCAGCCATGAGGAGGTAGCATGTCAGCCATGAGGAGAGGGCATGTCAGCCATGAGGAGGTTAGTATGTCAGCCATGAGGAGGTTAGTATGTCAGCCATGAGGAGGTTAGAATGTCAGCCATGAGGAGGTTAGTATGTCAGCCATGAGAAGGTTAGCATGTCAGCCATGAGGAGGTTAGTATGTCAGCCCATGAGGAGGTTAGCATGTCAGCCATGAGGGGGTTAGTATGTCAGCCCATGAGGAGGTTAGCATGTCAGCCCATGAGGAGGTAGCATGTCAGCCCATGAGGAGGTTAGCATGTCAGCCCATGAGGAGGTTAGTATGTCAGCCATGAGGAGGTTAGCATGTCAGCCCATGAAGTGGTTAGTATATCAGCCATGAGGAGGTTAGCATGTCAGCCATGAGGAGGTTAGTATGTCAGCCATGAGGAGGTTAGTATGTCAGCCATGAGGAGGTTAGCATGTCAGCCCATGAGGAGGTTAGTATATCAGCCATGAGGAGGTTAGTATGTCAGACATGAGGAGGTTAGTATGTCAGCCATGAGGAGGTTAGTATGTCAGCCATGAGGATGTTAGTATGTCAGCCCATGAGGAGGTTAGTATGTCAGCCATGAGGAGGTTAGCATGTCAGCCATAAGGATGTTAGCATGTTAGCCATGAGGAGGTTAGCATGTCAGCCCATGAGGAGGTTAATATGTCAGCCATGAGGAGGTTAGTATGTCAGCCATGAGGAGGTTAGCATGTCAGCCATGAGGAGGTTAGTATGTCAGCCATGAGGAGGTTAGTATGTCAGCCATGAGGAGGTTAGCATGTCAGCCCATGAGGAGGTTAGTATAGCAGCCATGAGGAGGTTAGTATGTCAGCCATGAGGAGGTTAGTATGTCAGACATGAGGAGGTTAGTATGTCAGCCATGAGGAGGTTAGTATGTCATCCATGAGGAGGTTAATATGTCAGCCATAGGGAGGTTAGCATGTCAGCCATGAGGAGGTTAGCATGTCAGCCATGAGGAGGTTAGTATGTCAGCCCATGAGGAGGTTAGCATGTCAGCCATGAGGAGGTTAGTATGTCAGCCATGAGGAGGTTAGCATGTCAGCCCATGAGGAGGTTAGTATATCAGCCATGAGGAGGTTAGTATGTCAGCCATGAGGAGGTTAGTATGTCAGACATGAGGAGGTTAGTATGTCAGCCATTAGGAGGTTAGCATGTCAGCCCATGCGGAGGTTAGTATATCAGCCATGAGGAGGTTGGCATGTCAGCCATGAGGAGGTTAGTATGTCAGCCATGAGGAGGTTAGTATATAAGCCATGATTAGGTTAGTATGTCAGCCATGAGGAGGTTAGCATGTCAGCCATGAGGAGGTTAGTATGTCAGCCATGAGGAGGTTAGCATGTTAGCCAGGAGGAGGTTAGCATGTCAGCCATGAGGAGGTTAGCATGTCAGCCATGAGGAGGTTAGCATGTCAGCCATAAGGATGTTAGCATGTTAGCCATGAGGAGGTTAGCATGTCAGCCCATGAGGAGGTTAATATGTCAGCCATGAGGAGGTTAGTATGTCAGCCATGAGGAGGTTAGCATGTCAGCCATGAGGAGGTTAGCATGTCAGCCATGAGGAGGTTAGCATGTCAGCCCATGAGGAGGTTAGTATGTCAGCCATGAGGAGGTTAGTATGTCAGCCATGAGGAGGTTAGTATGTCATCCATGAGGATGTTAATATGTCAGCCATGAGGAGGTTAGCATGTCAGCCATGAGGAGGTTAGTATGTCAGCCCATGAGGAGGTTAGCATGTCAGCCATGAGGAGGTTAGCATGTCAGCCATGAGGAGGTTAGCATGTCAGCCATGAGGATGTTAGTATGTCAGCCATGAGGAGGTTAGTATGTCAGCCATGAGGAGGTTAGCATGTTAGCCATGAGGAGGTTAGTATGTCAGCCATGAGGAGGTTAGTATGTCAGCCATGAGGAGGTTAGTATGTCAGCCATGAGGAGATTAGTATGTCAGCCATGAGGAGGTTAGTATGTTAGCCATGAGGAGGTTAGTATGTCAGCCCATGAGGAGGTTAGTATGTCAGCCATGAGGAGGTTAGCATGTCAGCCATGAGGAGGTTAGTATGTCAGCCATGAGGAGGTTAGTATGTCAGCCATGAGGAGGTTAGCATGTCAGCCCATGAGGAGGTTAGTATAGCAGCCATGAGGAGGTTAGTATGTCAGCCATGAGGAGGTTAGTATGTCAGACATGAGGAGGTTAGTATGTCAGCCATGAGGAGGTTAGTATGTCAGCCATGAGGAGGTTAGTATGTCATCCATGAGGAGGTTAATATGTCAGCCATGAGGAGGTTAGTATGTCAGCCATGAGGAGGTTAGCATGTCAGCCATGGGGAGGTTAGTATGTCAGCCCATGAGGAGGTTAGCATGTCAGCCATGAGGAGGTTAGTATGTCAGCCATGAGGAGGTTAGCATGTTAGCCATGAGGAGGTTAGTATGTCAGCCCATGAGGAGGTTAGCATGTCAGCCATGAGGAGGTTAGTATGTCAGCCATGAGGAGGTTAGTATGTCAGCCATGAGGAGGTTAGTATGTCAGCCATGAGGAGATTAGTATGTCAGCCATGAGGAGGTTAGTATGTCAGCCATGAGGAGGTTAGTATGTCAGCCCATGAGGAGGTCAGTATGTCAGCCATGAGGAGGTTAGTATGTCAGCCATGAGGAGGTTAGCATGTCAGCCATGAGGATGTTAGTATGTCAGCCATGAGGAGGTTAGCATGTCAGCCATGAGGAGGTTAGTATGTCAGCCATGAGGAGGTTAGCATGTCAGCCATGAGGAGGTTAGTATGTCAGCCCATGAGGAGGTTAGCATGTCAGCCATGAGGGGGTTAGTATGTCAGCCCATGAGGAGGTTAGCATGTCAGCCCATGAGGAGGTAGCATGTCAGCCCATGAGGAGGTTAGCATGTCAGCCCATGAGGAGGTTAGTATGTCAGCCATGAGGAGGTTAGCATGTCAGCCATGAGGAGGTTAGTATATCAGCCATGAGGAGGTTAGCATGTCAGCCATGAGGAGGTTAGTATGTCAGCCATGAGGAGGTTAGTATGTCAGCCATGAGGAGGTTAGCATGTCAGCCCATGAGGAGGTTAGTATATCAGCCATGAGGAGGTTAGTATGTCAGCCATGAGGAGGTTAGTATGTCAGACATGAGGAGGTTAGTATGTCAGCCATGAGGAGGTTAGTATGTCAGCCATGAGGATGTTAGTATGTCAGCCCATGAGGAGGTTAGTATGTCAGCCATGAGGAGGTAGGATGTCAGCCATGAGGAGGTTAGTATGTCAGCCATGAGGAGGTAGGATGTCAGCCATGAGGAGGTTAGTATGTCATTCATGAGGAGGTTAGCATGTCAGCCATGAGGAGGTTAGCATGTCAGCCATGAGGAGGTAGCATGTCAGCCATGAGGAGGTAGCATGTCAGCCATGAGGAGGTTAGTATGTCAGCCATGAGGAGGTTAGCATGTCAGCCATGAGGAAATAGCATGTCAGCCATGAGGAGGTTAGCATGTCAGCCATGAGGAGGTTAGCATGTCAGCCATGAGGAGGTAGCATGTCAGCCATGAGGGGGTAGCATGTCAACCATGAGGAGGTAGCATGTCAGCCATGAGGAGGTTAGTATGTCAACGAAGAGGAGGTTAGCATGTCAGCCATGAGGAGGTTAGTATGTCAGCCATGAGGAGGTTAGCATGTCAGCCATGAGGAGGTTAGTATGTCAGCCCATGAGGAGGTTAGCATGTCAGCCATGAGGAGGTAGCATGTCATTCATGAGGAGGTAGCATGTCAGCCATGAGGAGGTAGGATGTCAGCCATGAGGAGGTTAGTATGTCAGCCATGAGGAGGTTAGCATGTCAGCCATGAGGAGGTTAGCATGTCAGCCATGAGGAGGTAGCATGTCAGCCATGAGGAGGTTAGCATGTCAGCCATGAGGAGGTTAGCATGTCAGCCATGAGGAGGTAGCATGTCAGCCATGAGGAGAGGGCATGTCAGCCATGAGGAGGTTAGTATGTCAGCCATGAGGAGGTTAGTATGTCAGCCATGAGGAGGTTAGAATGTCAGCCATGAGGAGGTTAGTATGTCAGCCATGAGAAGGTTAGCATGTCAGCCATGAGGAGGTTAGCATGTCAGCCATGAGGGGGTTAGTATGTCAGCCCATGAGGAGGTTAGCATGTCAGCCCATGAGGAGGTAGCATGTCAGCCCATGAGGAGGTTAGCATGTCAGCCCATGAGGAGGTTAGTATGTCAGCCATGAGGAGGTTAGCATGTCAGCCCATGAAGTGGTTAGTATATCAGCCATGAGGAGGTTAGCATGTCAGCCATGAGGAGGTTAGTATGTCAGCCATGAGGAGGTTAGTATGTCAGCCATGAGGAGGTTAGCATGTCAGCCCATGAGGAGGTTAGTATATCAGCCATGAGGAGGTTAGTATGTCAGACATGAGGAGGTTAGTATGTCAGCCATGAGGAGGTTAGTATGTCAGCCATGAGGATGTTAGTATGTCAGCCCATGAGGAGGTTAGTATGTCAGCCATGAGGAGGTTAGCATGTCAGCCATGAGGAGGTTAGCATGTCAGCCATAAGGATGTTAGCATGTTAGCCATGAGGAGGTTAGCATGTCAGCCCATGAGGAGGTTAATATGTCAGCCATGAGGAGGTTAGTATGTCAGCCATGAGGAGGTTAGCATGTCAGCCATGAGGAGGTTAGTATGTCAGCCATGAGGAGGTTAGTATGTCAGCCATGAGGAGGTTAGCATGTCAGCCCATGAGGAGGTTAGTATAGCAGCCATGAGGAGGTTAGTATGTCAGCCATGAGGAGGTTAGTATGTCAGACATGAGGAGGTTAGTATGTCAGCCATGAGGAGGTTAGTATGTCATCCATGAGGAGGTTAATATGTCAGCCATGGGGAGGTTAGCATGTCAGCCATGAGGAGGTTAGCATGTCAGCCATGAGGAGGTTAGTATGTCAGCCCATGAGGAGGTTAGCATGTCAGCCATGAGGAGGTTAGTATGTCAGCCATGAGGAGGTTAGCATGTCAGCCCATGAGGAGGTTAGTATATCAGCCATGAGGAGGTTAGTATGTCAGCCATGAGGAGGTTAGTATGTCAGCCATTAGGAGGTTAGCATGTCAGCCCATGCGGAGGTTAGTATATCAGCCATGAGGAGGTTGGCATGTCAGCCATGAGGAGGTTAGTATGTCAGCCATGAGGAGGTTAGTATATAAGCCATGATTAGGTTAGTATGTCAGCCATGAGGAGGTTAGCATGTCAGCCATGAGGAGGTTAGTATGTCAGCCATGAGGAGGTTAGCATGTTAGCCAGGAGGAGGTTAGCATGTCAGCCATGAGGAGGTTAGCATGTCAGCCATGAGGAGGTTAGCATGTCAGCCATAAGGATGTTAGCATGTTAGCCATGAGGAGGTTAGCATGTCAGCCCATGAGGAGGTTAATATGTCAGCCATGAGGAGGTTAGTATGTCAGCCATGAGGAGGTTAGCATGTCAGCCATGAGGAGGTTAGCATGTCAGCCATGAGGAGGTTAGCATGTCAGCCCATGAGGAGGTTAGTATGTCAGCCATGAGGAGGTTAGTATGTCAGCCATGAGGAGGTTAGTATGTCATCCATGAGGATGTTAATATGTCAGCCATGAGGAGGTTAGCATGTCAGCCATGAGGAGGTTAGCATGTCAGCCATGAGGAGGTTAGTATGTCAGCCCATGAGGAGGTTAGCATGTCAGCCATGAGGAGGTTAGCATGTCAGCCATGAGGAGGTTAGCATGTCAGCCATGAGGAGGTTAGTATGTCAGCCATGAGGAGGTTAGTATGTCAGCCATGAGGAGGTTAGCATGTTAGCCATGAGGAGGTTAGTATGTCAGCCATGAGGAGGTTAGTATGTCAGCCATGAGGAGGTTAGTATGTCAGCCATGAGGAGATTAGTATGTCAGCCATGAGGAGGTTAGTATGTTAGCCATGAGGAGGTTAGTATGTCAGCCCATGAGGAGGTTAGTATGTCAGCCATGAGGAGGTTAGCATGTCAGCCATGAGGAGGTTAGTATGTCAGCCATGAGGAGGTTAGTATGTCAGCCATGAGGAGGTTAGCATGTCAGCCCATGAGGAGGTTAGTATAGCAGCCATGAGGAGGTTAGTATGTCAGCCATGAGGAGGTTAGTATGTCAGACATGAGGAGGTTAGTATGTCAGCCATGAGGAGGTTAGTATGTCAGCCATGAGGAGGTTAGTATGTCATCCATGAGGAGGTTAATATGTCAGCCATGAGGAGGTTAGTATGTCAGCCATGAGGAGGTTAGCATGTCAGCCATGGGGAGGTTAGTATGTCAGCCCATGAGGAGGTTAGCATGTCAGCCATGAGGAGGTTAGTATGTCAGCCATGAGGAGGTTAGCATGTTAGCCATGAGGAGGTTAGTATGTCAGCCCATGAGGAGGTTAGCATGTCAGCCATGAGGAGGTTAGTATGTCAGCCATGAGGAGGTTAGTATGTCAGCCATGAGGAGGTTAGTATGTCAGCCATGAGGAGATTAGTATGTCAGCCATGAGGAGGTTAGTATGTCAGCCATGAGGAGGTTAGTATGTCAGCCCATGAGGAGGTCAGTATGTCAGCCATGAGGAGGTTAGTATGTCAGCCATGAGGAGGTTAGCATGTCAGCCATGAGGATGTTAGTATGTCAGCCATGAGGAGGTTAGCATGTCAGCCCATGAGGAGGTTAGTATGTCAGCCATGAGGAGGTTAGCATGTCAGCCATGAGGAGGTTAGAATGTCAGCCCATGAGGAGGTTAGCATGTCAGCCATGAGGAGGTTAGTATGTCAGCCATGAGGAGGTTAGTATGTCAGCCATGAGGAGGTTAGTATGTCAGCCATGGCCATGAGGAGGTTAGCATGTTAGCCAGGAGGAGGTTAGCATGTCAGCCATGAGGAGGTTAGCATGTCAGCCCATGAGGAGGTTAGCATGTCAGCCATAAGGATGTTAGCATGTTAGCCATGAGGAGGTTAGCATGTCAGCCATGAGGAGGTTAGCATGTCAGCCCATGAGGAGGTTAATATGTCAGCCATGAGGAGGATAGTATGTCAGCCATGAGGAGGTTAGCATGTCAGCCCATGAGGAGGTTAGCATGTCAGCCATGAGGAGGTTAGCATGTCAGCCATGAGGAGGTTAGTATGTCAGCCATGAGGAGGTTAGCATGTCAGCCATGAGGAGGTTAGTATGTCAGCCCATGAGGAGGTTAGCATGTCAGCCATGATGAGGTTAGTATGTCAGCCATGAGGAGGTTAGCATGTTAGCCATGAGGAGGTTAGCATGTTAGCCATGAGGAGGTTAGTATGTCAGCCATGAGGAGGTTAGTATGTTAGCCATGATGAGGTTAGTATGTCAGCCATGAGGAGGTTAATATGTCAGCCATGAGGAGGTTAGTATGTCAGCCATGAGGAGGTTAGTATGTCAGCCATGAGGAGGTTAGCATGTTAGCCATGAGGAGGTTAGTATGTCAGCCATGAGGAGGTTAGCATGTCAGCCATGAGGGGGTTAGCATGTCAGCCCATGAGTAGGTTAGTATGTCAGCCATGAGGAGGTTAGCATGTCAGCCATGATGAGGTTAGTATGTCAGCCATGAGGAGGTTAGCATGTTAGCCATGAGGAGGTTAGTATGTCAGCCATGAGGAGGTTAGTATGTCAGCCATGAGGAGGTTAGTATGTTAGCCATGAGGAGGTTAGTATGTCAGCCATGAGGAGGTTAGTATGTCAGCCATGAGGAGGTTAGTATGTCAGCCATGAGGAGGTTAGTATGTCAGCCCATTTCACTGCATTTGATGAATCATACACAATACCAAAAAAAGTGAGTGTTCCCCACCACTGTGATCAATCGAAAATTGCGGTGTTTCTCATGGAAATGGTATGGAAACTTTTATTGGCTGGAATACAGTTCGACAAGGGACGCTGTTTCTGTAAAATGTTTTGACATAAGGCCAGAATGGAATTAGCAACTTGAACGAGGTTTAAAACGTCTGCTTAATAGGGGGCGCCATTTTCACTTTGGGAAAAAATAGTGCCCAAATTAAACGGCCTCGTACTCTGTTCTAGATCATATGATATTCATATTATTATTACTATTGGAGAGAAAACACTCTGAAGTTTCTTAAACTGTTTTGAATTATATCTGTGAGTAAAACAGAACTAATTTGGCAGGCAAACTTCCAAACAGGAAGTGAAAAATTCTGAAATGGGTCTCTGTGAAAGGCTTCGCCTTTTCATTTGCCTTGTATTTATGGATATGTATGCACTTCATACGCCTTCCACTAGATGTCAACAGGCAGTAGAACGTTGAATGAGGTGTCTAGCCTGATGTCGGACCGAATGAGAGCTTTTGAAGTGACTGGTCAGCCATATTGGCAGTATTTTGCTGCGCACCTGGGAGCACCATATCGTTGTCTGCAATGCCTTAGGTAGACATGAAGAAATTCTCCGTCTGGGACGTTATTGGATACATACGAGAAAAACATCCTAAAGATGGATTCTCAACTGAGTTTGACCAGTTTATTCGACTTTTATTATCACTTTTTGAATTTTTCGTTCCATGCGTCAAACTTTCATGGACATGTGAGCTACGCATGCTAGCCAAAGTTGCTAATTCGACAGAAGAAATGGACATTCTAAAACAAAACAACGATTTATTGTGGAACAAGGATTCCTTGCACTGCATTCTGATGAAAGTTCATCAAAGGTAAGAGAATATTTCGTACTTTTGTTGAATATGTTGACTCCAACATGGCGGAGAATGGCTGAGCGCTGTGTCAGATTATTGTATGCTGTGCTTTTTACAAAAGTTATTTTTTTAAATCTAACACAGCGGTTGCATTAAGAACCAGTGTATCTTTAATTATATGTCCAACATGTATTTTTCAGCAAAGTTTATGATGAGTTTTTCTGTTAGATTACGTGACTCTAAAATTTCTCCGGACAATTTGGAACATTTTGGCGCCATGTTCACAATGTAAAACCAGGATTTGTAGCTATAAATTTGCACATTTTCAAACAAAACATAAATGTATTGTATAACATGATGTTATAAGACTGTCATCTGATGAAGTTGTTCAAAGGTTAGTGATTAATTTTCTCTCTATTTTTGGGTTTTGTGAAAGCTATCTTTGCGGTGAAAAAATGGCGTTGTGTTTTGGGCTATTGTGGTGAGCTAACATAAATATATGTTGTGTGTAAAACATTTTAAAAATCGGACATGTTGGCTGGATTCACAAGATGTTTATCTTTCATTTGCTGTATTGGACTTGTGATTTCATGATACTTGTGGCGCTATGCTAGGCTATGCTAGTCAGCGTTTCTGATGAGGAGGATCCCGGATCCGGGAGGGTGGGTCGGTAGAGGTTTTAACAAACACTCAAACTTTACAGTTTTATCTTAATCTCTTCATTCAAAGACTCAATCATGGAGACTCTTACTGACAGTTTTGACTTCTTTGTGTGATGTTTTCTTGTCTTTACCTTCTTGCGCTTTGTGCTGTTGTCTGTGCCCAATAATATGTGTACCCTGTTTTGTGCTGCTACCATGTTGTGTTGTCATGTGTTGCTGCCTTGCTATGTTGTTGTCTTAGGTCTCTCTTTATGTAGTGTTGTGTTGTCTCTCTTGTCGTGATGTGTTTTGTCCTATATTTTAATTAAAGGTATTTATATTTTTAAGCCCCCATCCACGCAGGAGGCCTTTTGTCTTCTGGTAGGCTTTCATTGTAAATAAGAATTTGTTCTTAACTGACTTGCCTTGTTCAGATGGACCAATAAGACGTTAGTTTAACTGAAATGAGGGTTCTGATGGTTTTATTGGTCAGACAGCAGATCCTGATGGTTACGTTGGTCAGACAAGTAGGGCTGCACCATCGAGAGCATCCTGACCGGTTGCATTACCGCCTGGTATGGCAACTGCTCGGCATCTGACCGCAAGGCACTACAGAGAGTAGTGCAAACGGCCCAGTACATCACTGGGGCCAAGCTTCCTGCCATCCAGGACCTATATAAAAGGCGGTGTCAGAGGAAAGCCCAGAAAGTTGTCAGAGACTCCAGTCACCCAAGTTATAGACTGTTTTCCATGCTACCGCACGGGAAGCGGCACCGGAGAGCCAAGTCTAGGAACAAAAGGCTCCTCAACAGCTTCTACCCCAAGCCATTATACTGCTGAACAATTCATAAAAATCGCCCCCGGACAATTTACATTGACCCCCCCCTCACTTCGCCCCGCCTACATGTACAGATTACCTCAACTATCCCTGCACACTGACTCGGTAACGGTGCCCTCTGTAAATAGCCTCGTTATTGTTATTCTTATTGTGTTACTTTTTATTTTAGCCTACTTAGAAAATATGTTCTTCTTCTTGAACAGCACTGTTGGTTAAGGACTTGTAAGTCAGCATTTCACGGTAAAGTCTATACTTGTT
Organism: Salvelinus fontinalis; assembly: GCF_029448725.1. NCBI lineage: Eukaryota > Metazoa > Chordata > Actinopteri > Salmoniformes > Salmonidae > Salvelinus > Salvelinus fontinalis. The sequence continues at coordinate 2,005,850 of NC_074679.1, forward strand.
GTATTCGGCACATGTGGCAAATAAAGTTTGATTTGATTTGATGTTAAAGAGGTAAATCTGCTGTCTGTTTTAAATACACAATGTTTCTCTCTCTCTCTTTCTCTTTGCCTTGGCACGGACCAGCTCACCTCTCCTCCTCTCCCTCCATCCCTCCCTCCTGGGATTCATCCAATGACATTGAGGAGTTTTACAAATCAGTTCCCCGCTTCATTAACTTCTTGAGAATACAGGGGGTGCTGTTTTTGCATTAGCATAATTTCCTCTACAGATTAAACTGCCTCTTATTCAATTATTGCTCTTACTATATGCATATAATTAATACCATTGGATAGAAAACAATCTATAGTTTCTAAAACCGTTTCAATTTTGTCTCTGAGTGAAACAGAAGTCATTTGACAGCACTTTCCCTGACCAAGAAGAAGAATGCAAGATGTGTATGCTCGCTTCAACGCTCTGCCTATATATGGTCACGCCACCTATGACCCAAAACACACTTCATTCGTCTTCCTCTGGGTGTCAAGAGGACGTCAGAGGAGAAATTTTTTGTTTATCTTGTACTGACGTGAAATAAGACCTATTTCTTTGGCGTGACCGACAACTTCCGGTTCTCTGAATCGCGCGATTTGGAGGTGCGATTGTCTACTGTTTTGCTGCCGTTACGGATGAAAACTATCTCCGTCTCGAAGTTTGTTTGATACATGTGACCATATCATCTTAATGTATGTTTTTTCAATATAGTTTAATCAGATTATTTGAATTTTTTCGGGAGTTTTGCCGTGTTCCGTTCTGTGACTTTTTTTACTTTGGCCAGTCGACCAGTACATATGCTAAATGAAGAGGGAAAGTTGCCATTATGAATGGATTGAACGACTCATCAGGACTAAGGACACCTTGATCAACATTCTGATGAAAGATCAGCAATAGTAAGACCCAATTTACGATGTTTTTTCATATATCTGTCGTGCATGTGAACTGGTCGTGGGCGCCCAGCTGGTTCTGGCTGGTGTGGCTATGCTAATTTAGCGCTACATTTTGTTTTCGCTATAAAACATTTAATAAATCAGAAATATTGTTTGGATTCACCAGATGTTGGGCTTTCAATATCTGTACGCTGTGTATTTTTTCTGAAATGTTTAAAGATAAGTAATTAGTTATCTGACGTTGGTCTCTGTAATTGTTCTGGCTGCGTCGGCACTATTTCAGATTGCAGCTGCAATGTAGAACTGTGATTTATACCTGAAAAATGCACATTTAAAAAAAAAAAACTATCCTATACCATAAATATGTTATCAGACTGTCATCTGATTAGGTTTTTTCTTGGTTAGTGGCTATCAATATCTTAGTTTAGCCGAATTGGTGATAGCACCTGATGGAGTAAGAAACTGATGGAGTTAGAAAAGTGATGTCTTTTGCTAACGTGGTTAGCTAATAGATTTACATATTTTGTCTTCCCTGTAAAACATTTTAAAAATCTGAAATGGTGGCTTTATTCACAGGATCTGTATCTTTCATTAGGTGTCTTGGACTTGTGATTTAATGATATTTAGATGCTACTATTTAATTGTGACGCTATGCTAGCGATGCTAATCAGTGTGGGGGGGGGGGGGGGGGTGCTCCCGGACCCGGGGTAGGTTCTCGTTAGAGGTTAATAAGGGAATCGACGACGACGTCCCCACAGTGACGGTACATATCCCAACAAGAAGCCATGGATTACAGGCAACATCTGCACTGAGCTAGAGGCTACAGCTGAATCTTTTAAGGAGTGGGACACTAATCCGGACATTATAAGAAATCCCGACCTCCGACGAGCCATCAAACACGTAATGTACTGGTTTTGTGTCTTTTCCGGTCACAATTTGTAGACTTGTTTACGTGCTGCTGTGCAGTTTTTTGCTAATCTTACTTTGCTACCTGCCAACTTTACGGGTTTTACTTTTTCATAAAAGTAGGAAAGGATGAAGCAGCGTCTGTGCCACCAGTGAGTACAGATAGCACGGTCCCCGCAGCCGGAGTATTTTCTCATGGCTTCTGGAAGGAAATGCTGTAGGATTGATCAACCGGTTTCGCTTATTCAGCCGACAAAAACTTCCACCCATTAAGGAACGGGTTGGCGTCAGACGCAGAGCCTTCTCTGGTCTCTCCTCCTCCCGTTACGGGGTCTAAGACCCCGAAGCCTCCCACTATTAGCTCTGACGAATTGAAAACCCTAGTCATTGCCATTACCCGCAGTGTTAGACTTAAAACCAATCATCCAGCGATTATACACTGTTTACCAGGGGGCATGGCTACCGACGTTAAGGCTAATCTGAAGATGGCGCTGGCTAAGGCTAAAACTGGCGAGTGTAGAGAGTATAGGAATATTGTTATCCACGTCGGCACCAACGATGTTAGGATGAAACAGTCAGAGGTCACCAAGTGCAACATAGCTTCAGCGTGTAAATCAGCTAGAAAGATGTGTTGGCATCGAGTAATTGTCTCTGGCCCCCTCCCAGTTAGGGGGAGTGACGAGCTCTACAGCAAAGTCACAAAACTCAATCGCTGGTTGAAAACTGTTTTCTGCCCCTCCCAAAAGATAGAATTTGTAGATAATTGGCCCTCTTTCTGGGACTCACCCACAAACAGGACCAAGCCTGACCTGCTGAGGAGTGACTCCATCCTAGCTGGAGAGGTGCTCTCATCTTATCTACCAACATAGACAGGGCTCTAGCTCCACAATGAAATAGGGTGCATCCCAGGCCGCAGGCTGATAGCCAGCCTGCCAGCTTAGTGGAGTCTGCCACTAGCACAGTCAGTGTAGTCAGCTCAGCTATCCCCATTGAGACAGTGTCTGTGCCTCAACCTAGGTTGGGCAAAACTAAACATGGCGGTGTTCGCCTTAGCAATCTCACTGGAATAAAGACCTCCTCCATTCCTGTCATTATTGAAAGAGATCTCACATCTCAAAATAGGGCTACTTAATGTTAGATCCCTCACTTCCAAGGCAGTTACAGTCAATTAATTAATCACTGATCATGATCTTGGTGTGATTGGCCTGACTGAAACATGCCTTAAGCCTGATGAATTTACTGTGTTAAATGAGGCCTCACCTCCTGGTTACACTAGTGACCATATCCCTCGCGCATCCCGCAAAGGCGGAGGTGTTGCTAGCATATACGATAGCAAATTTCAATTTACAAAAAAAACCAACAACTGCATTTTCATCATGAAATGTATGCAGCCTACTCAATCACTTTGTATAGCTACTGTTTACAGGACTCCTGGGCCTTATACAGCGTTCCTCACTGATTTCATATCAGATCTTGTAGTCATGGCAGATAATATCCCAATTTTTGGTGACTTTAATATTCACATGCAAAAGTCCACAGACCCACTCCAAAAGGCTTTCGGAGCCATCATCGACTCAGTGGGTTTTGTCCAACATGTCTCTGGACCTACTCAATTCCACAGTCATACTCTGGACCTAGTTTTGTCCCGTGAAATAAATGTTGTGGATCTTAATGTTTTTCCTCATAATCCTGGACTGTCAGACCACCATTTTATAACATTTGCAATCGCAACAAATAATCTGCTCAGACCCCAACCAAAGATCATCAAAGCCGTGCTATAAATTCTCAGACAACCCAAAGATTCATAGATGCCCTTCCAGACTCCCTCCACCTACCCAAGGACGTCAGAGTACAACAATCGGTTAACCACCTAACTGAGGAACTCAATTTAACCTTGCGTAATACCCTAGATGCAGTCGCACCCCTAAAAACAAAAAACATTTCTCATAAGAACCTAGCTCCCTGGTATACAGAAAATACCCGAGCCCTGAAAATTGGAGCGGAAATGGCGCAACACCAAACTGGAAGTCTTCCGACTAGCTTGGAAAGACAGTACCGTGCAGTACCGAAGAGCCCTCACTGCTGCTCGATCATCCTACTTTTCCAACTTAATTGAGGAAAATAAGAACAATCCCAAATTTATTTTCGATACTGTCGCAAAGCTAACTAAAAAGCAGCATTCCCCAAGAGAGGATGGCTTTCAATTCAGCAGTGATAAATTCATGAACTTCTTTGAGGAAAAGATCATGATCATTCGAAAGCAAATTACGGACTTCTCTTTAAATCTGCGTATTTCTCCAAAGCTCAGTTGTCCTGAGTCTGCACAACTCTGCCAGGACCTAGGATCAAGGGAGAGACTCAAGTGTTTTAATACTATATCTCTTGACACATTGATGAAAATAATCATGGCCTTTAAACCTTCAAGCTGCATACTGAATCCTATTCCAACTAAACTACTGAAAGAGCTGCTTCCTGTGCTTGGCCTTCCTATGTTGAACATAATAAACAGCTCCCTATCCACCGGATGTGTACCAAGCTCACTAAAAGTGGCAGTATTAAAGCCTCTCTTGAAAAAGCCAAACCTTGACCCAGAAAATATAAAGAACTATCGGCCTATATCGAAACTCCCAGTCCTCTCAAAAAATTGGAAAAAGTTGTCACGCAGAAACTCACTGCCTTCCTGAAGACAAACAATGTATACGAAACGCTTCAGTCTGCTTTTAGACCCCATCATAGCACTGAGACTGCACTGGTGAAGGTGGTAAATAATCTTTTAATGGGGTCAGACCAAGGCTATACATCTGTCCTCGTGCTCCTGGACCTTAGTGCTGCCTTTGATAACATCGATCACCACATTCTATTGGAGAGACTGGAAACCCTAATTGGTCTACACGGACAAGTTCTGGCCTGGTTTAGATCTTATCTGTCGGAAAGATATCAGTTTGTCTCTGTGAATGGTTTGTCCTCTGACAAATCAACTGTAAATGTTGGTGTTCCTCAAGGCTCCGTTTTAGGATCACTATTGTTTTCACTATATCTTTTACCTCTTGGTGATGTAATTTGGAAACATAATGTTAGCTTTCACTGCTAAGCGGATGACACACAGCTGTACATTTCAATGAAACATGGTGAAGCCCCAAAATTGCCCTCGCTAGAAGCCTGTGTTTCAGATATAAGGAAGTGGATGGCTGCAAACGTTCTACTTTTAAACTCGGACAAAACAGAGATACTTGTTCTAGGTCCCAAGAAACAAAGAGATCTTCTGTTGAATCTGACAATTCATCTTGATGGTTGTACAGTCGTCGCAAATTAAAATGTGAAGGACCTCGGCGTTACTCTGGACCCTGATCTCTCTTTTGACGAACATATCAAGACTGTTTCAAGGACAGCTTTTTTACATCTGTGTAACATTGCAAAAATCTAAAACTTTCTGTCCAAAAATGATGCAGAAAAATGTATCCATGCTTTTGTCACTTCGGGGTTAGACTACTGCAAAACTCTACATTCCGGCTACCCGGATAAGGCCCTAAAAAACTTCAGTTAGTGCTAAACACGGCTGCTAGAATCCTGACTAGAACCAAGAAATTTGATCATATTACTCCAGTGCTAGCCTCTCTACACTGGCTTCCTGTTAAGGCAAGGGCTGATTTCAAGGTTTTACTGTTAACCTATAAAGCGTTACATGGGCTTGCTCCTACCTATCTTTCCGAGTTGGTCCTGCCGTACATACCTACACGTACGCTACGGTCACAAGACGCAGGCCTCCTAATTGTCCCTAGAATTTCTAAGCTAACAGCTGGAGGCAGGGCTTTCTCCTAAAGAGCTACATTTTTATGGAATGGTCTGCCTATCCATGTGAGAGACGCAGACTCGGTCTCGACCTTTAAGTCTTTACTGAAGACTTTTTCTCTTCAGTGGTTATATGATTGAGTGTAGTCTGGCCTAAGAGTGTGAAGGTGAACAGAAAGGCACTGGAGCAACGAACCACCCTTGCTGTCTCTGCCTTGCCGGTTCCCCTCTCTCCACTGGGATTCTCTGCCTCAAACCCTATTACAGGGGCTGAGTCACTGGATTACTGGTGCTCTTCCATGCCGTCCCTAGAATGGGTACGTCACTTGAGTGGGTTGAGTCACTGACGTGATCTTCCTGTCCGGGTTTGGCGCCCCCCTCTGGTTCATGACGTGGGGGAAATCTTTGTGGGCT